>NW_027601889.1:0-64417 GCF_053455715.1 Rhinoraja longicauda | reverse complement strand
GATTTAAATTGTACTTTAGATTCATATTTAGACAGATCAACAAGACAAAGGAAAACCAAATCACATTCCAGTGACCTATTAAATGCATATATGGATACTAGTAATATTAAAGATGTTTGGAGAGTGGAAAACCCAACTGGACGAGAATACTCATTTTATTCACCTGTACATAAAACCTATTCAAGAATAGATTATTTTTTGGTCGACGCTAAACTTATCTCACTCACTTATAATTCAAAATACCATAATATTATAATCTCAGATCATGCACCTTTAACATTTATGATTAAAATAAATGGTAAAATGGAAAAACGGGGGCAATGGAGATTTAACCCACAAATATTAAAAAATAAAACAACTCAGGAATATATTATAGAACAGATTAAGATTTTTTTCGAAATAAATGATAAACCGGAAATATCTTCTGCCCTACTATGGGAAACCTTTAAAGCATATGTCCGTGGAATTATGATATCTTCTCAAGCATTCTATAATAAAAAGAATCGGATGGAACAACAGGAATTAGAAAAGGAGATTAAACAATTAGATACAGAGAATGCTGCTAATCCATCTATAATAATACATAATAAAATCGCTGCACTGAAATATAAATTAAATAAAATATACTCAGATCAAGTCGTAAAACACTACCAATATACCAAACAATTACAATTTGAATTTGGAGATAAACCTCATAAATTATTGGCTCGTCAACTTAGAAAGATGGAAGGAGAAAAAATAATCCATAGGATTAAATCACATACTGGCGAACCTTTAGTACAACCTAAGGATATTAATGAAAGATTTCTGCAATATTATAAAAAGCTATATTCAGCTAAAACGACAGAAAATAGGATAGGAATGGAAGCATTTAAAAAAAAATGTAATCTGAAGGGGTTGGATTTACAAAATAGAGAATCACTAAATGCGGAAATTTCAGTAAAAGAAGTTGAAGAATCTATCAGATCATTAAAAAATGGTAAAACACCGGGACCAGATGGGATCGGTTCGGAATTTTATAAAACATTTTATGATCTGATCACAACACGTCTGAAGATACTTTATGATAATATCTATACTTGTCGGAAACTACCAGAAACGTTAAATGAATCTATTATAACACTTATACCTAAAATAGACAAGGATCTGGAGGACCCAGGATCATATAGAGCTATAGCGCTTTTAAATACTGATCAAAAGATACTAACGAAAATATTAGCACAAAGATTAAGTATAGTTATTAATAAACTAATTCATCCCGATCAAACAGGATTTATACCAAAACGTTATTCCTCATATAACCTCAGACGATTATATAATATTATATATTCGAAAAGAGGTATTAATAAAGACTTAGTAATTATTTCGTTAGATGCGGAGAAAGCCTTTGACCAAGTGGAATGGTCTTATTTGTTTTCGGTTATGGATTTTTTTAATTTGGGAGAGAAGTTTATCACTTGGGTTAAATTATTATATACCAATCCAACAGCTAGAATAATAACAAATCAAATACTATCAAATAAATTTAATCTATTTCGAGGCTGCAGACAGGGTTGTCCTTTATCCCCACTATTGTTTGCACTTGCATTAGAACCTTTAGCTCAACGGGTGAGAACACATCCTGAAATATATGGATATGACACCATAAATACTGAAAATAAAATTTCTTTATATGCGGATGATGTATTACTTTATATCACAAACCCGGAAATTAGCATTCCAAATTTACTAAAATTAATAACTGAATTTGGATCATATTCAGGATATAGTATTAATTGGAATAAAAGTGAACTTATGCCGATAAGGGTAAAAAATCTACATATATTACAACAATTTCCTTTTAAGATAGCAAACGAAAAAATAAAATATCTTGGAATTTATGTAACAAAAAGATTTGATTCTTTATTTAAATCTAATTTCCCGCTCTTATTGAACAAATTAAATAAAAATATTTTATATTGGAAAACATTACCAATCTCAATGATAGGTAGAATTAATGCAATAAAAATGATTTTTCTCCCACAATTATTATATCTTTTCCAAATGATTCCGATATATCTTCCTAAAATTTTTTTTAAAAAGATTGATTCCATAGTCACTAACTTTATCTGGGATTATAAGAGCCATAGAATAAAAAAAGAACACTTATGTAAAGCAAAAATAAATGGAGGTCTAGCTTTACCAAACTTTATGTTTTATTATTGGGCAGTCAATATTAAAAATATTAACTTCTGGTTAGTAGAGACAGATAAACAACCAACCTGGTTAAAAATGGAAAAAGAAGATTGTTTGCCCTTTGAAATTAGTTCGATTTTATTCGCCAATAATAAAATAAGTAAGAAAACCTATAGTGAAAATCTTATAATAGATAGTGGAATACGTATTTGGAAACAAATAAAGAAAACATTAAAATTGGAATGTATACCACTAGCTCTTACTATTGTAAATAATATCACATTTAAACCTTCAATGATAGATAAAGGTTTTTTACAATGGAAAAACTGTGGAATAAATAAGATGGGAGATCTCTATAGGGAAAAATTTTTCCTTTCATTTCAAGAATTACAACAAATTTATGGATTACATTCAAAAGATTACTTTAGATATTTACAAATTAGAGATTATGTAAAAGCAAACACATATGAAATTAGAAATAGAAAGACAGAGATTTTAGATGAATGTCTAAATAAACACCCAAATACAGAAAAATTGATATCATATATTTATAATATTTTACTGGAAAACGACGCTCCAACGACAGAAATATATAGACAGTCATGGGAAAATGAATTAGGTCAAATTATTAGACCTGAGATATGGGATGAAAGTTTACAACACATACATCACTGTTCGCTAAATGCTAGACACTCTCTTATACAATTTAAAATATTACATAGACTACATTATTCAAAAACTAAATTACATAGTATTTTTCCAAATATATCTGCCATTTGTGATAAATGTCAGCAATTGGAAGCTAATTTAACGCATATATTTACAAACTGTGAAAAAATCACCAAATTCTGGACAGAAATATTCAAAATAATTTCGAATGTGATTAATATGAAGCTGACCCCTGACTCAAATTTAATAATACTGGGAATATTAGAAACAGATCAATTAACAACAACGAATCAAAGAATTTTTATTGATTATAGCTTAATAATTGGGAAAACATTAATACTGAAATTTTGGAAAGGTCCTACATCCCCCACAATTAAAATGTGGATTACAGGAATGTCGGAGACACTCCATCTGGAAAGATTGAGACGAAGTACTCATGGACAGGTTGATTCTTTTCAGAGGAATATGGTCTCCATTTATCGTATATTTAAAGGGTCAAAATGGCTTGGTGCGAGGACCTGACCGCGGCCTGAATAATGGAATGGAGGAAGAATTATGAATTGTAAATCATCGATATATCTCCAATGATGGATAACTTTTTTAATACTCCATTCATTTCTCCAATTTGGACTTCTTATTTTTATTTTATTTTTCTCTATCTTTCCCTCTTTGAAAAAAAAAAAAAAGTATAGAAATGTATAAGATATAATAATTTATTAATATGTACTTATGCTTAATAAAAATATTTATCAAAAAAAAAACTCACTTCTTGTGTATATTTTTTTTGGGGGTTTGACCTGGTATGCGCGTAACAACGGTTTCTCTGATTTCGTCAAAACGGTGAACCGTAGCGCCACGATTTTTGCACCACCTTAATCACCACGCGGTTATCTGCTGGAAAATTATTTTTTATTTAATTCGGTCGCATGTTTTTTAAGTTACAGAGGTTTTAAAGCGCTCCCCCCCCCCCTAATTTATAGGGGGCGCTGTGGTGCGGATTTATTGAAGGTCTTCAGCTTGTGATGTCACAATGCCCCTGTGAGATGAGCTCGAGCTGACCCCCGTCCCCCCCCCCTTCAGCGTGTGATGTCACAATGGACAAGCAGCTGCTATTGGGTGTCTGCTCTTTACAAATTTACATCTTTTTATTTTAAACCTTTTTTTTCAAGGTCTTCAGCTTGTGACGTCACAATGCTTGTGTGAAGCAGCTGATTGTTTTTTAAAGTTGTGTTTTTTATTGCAAGTCACTTAACATACACAGATCAGCATGGGGCCCCTATGCTCGTGGGCCACCAGGGCAAGTGTTTCGAAAAAAGAAAGGGGTGGTCCCCCTTCCCCCCTCAACCCCTTCCTCCCCACTCCTTCCCACCTCCATCCCCACTCCCTCCCCCCCTCCTCCCCAACTAACTCCCCATCCCTCCCCACCTCCCTCACCCCTCGGGGACGGGCCCAACGGGGAAAGAGGGGTATTGGGAAAAGGGGAGGTCCCCCTCCCTCCCCCCTCCCCCTTCCCCCTCCCTCCCCCATACCCCCTCCCTCCCCTCCCCCCTCCCCTCCCCCTCTCTCCCCCTCTCTCCCCCTCCCCTCCCCTCCCCCCTCCACACCTCCCTCCTCCCTTCCCTCCCCCCCACTCCCCTCCCGGTTACAATGGAAACCCTACGAGGACGGGCCCAACGGGGAAAGAGCGGTACTGGGAAAAGGGGAGGTCCCCCTCCCTCCCTCCCCCTTCCCCTCCCCCTCCCTCCCCCCCTACCCTGCTCCCTCCCCTCTCCCCCCCTTCCCCTCCCCCTCCCCCCCTTCCCCTCCCCCTCCCCCTCCCCTCCTCCCTCCAGATCAGCATGGGGCCTCTATGCTCGTGGGCCACCGGAGCAAGTGTTGCGAAACAGCACTTGGAGTGTGTCTGGGGGAGAGAGAGAATGGGGGGGGGTCTGAGAATGGGGACTGGGGAGGGGGACAACAGGGGTCGTTGCGGAGATGGCTTGGTGGTGGGGGAAAGAGGGGTACTGGGAAAAGGGTAGGTCCCCCTTCACCCCTCAACCCCTTCCTCCCCCCTCCTTCCCACCTCCATCCCCACTCCCTCCCCCCCTCCTCCCCCTCCCTCCCCAACTCCCTCCCCACCTCCCTCAACCCTCCCCACCTAACTCCCCCCCTCCCTCCTTCCCTCCATTCCTCCCTCCCTCCCCCAATCCCTCCCCCCTCCCTCCACACTTCCATCCCTCTCCCCCTCCCCCCTCCTTCCACCCTCCCTCCCCCCCTCCCTCCTTCCCTCCCTCCCCCAATCCCTCCCCCCTCCCTCCACCCTTCCATCCCTCTCCCCCTCCCCCTCCCCACTCCTTCCACCCTCCCTCCCCCCTCCCGGTTACAATGGAAACCCTACGGGGACGGGCCCAACGGGGAAAGAGGGGTACTGGGAAAAGGGGAGGTCCTCCTCCCTCCCCCTTCCACCCTCCCTCCCTCCCCCTCCCCCCCTACCCTCCTCCCTCCCCTCTCCCTCCCCCCTCCCCCCCTTCACTCCCCCCTCCCCTCCCCCCCTCCTCCCTCCCTCCCCCTTCCCTCCCTCCCCTCCTCCCGGATAAAATGGAAACCCTACGAGGACGGGCCCAACGGGGAAAGAGGGTAATGGGAAAAGGGGAGGTCCCCCTCCCTCACCCTTCCCCCCTCCCCTCCCCCCTCCCTACCCCCCTCCCTCCCTCCCCCCCCTTCCCCCCTCCCTCCCCTCCTCCCTCCACACCTCCCTCCTCCCTCCCTCCCCCTTCCCTCCTCCCTCCCTCCCCCTTCCCTCCTCCCTCCCTCCCTCTTCCCTCCCTCCCCTCCCCTCCCTCCCCTCCTCCCGGTTACAATGGAAACCCTACGAGGACGGGCCCAACGGGGAAAGAGGGGTACTGGGAAAAGGGGAGGTCCCCCTCCCTCCCCCCTTCCCCTCCCCCCTCCCCCCTTCCCCCCCTCCCCTCTCCCTCCCCCCTCCCCTCCCCCTCCCTCCCCCCTCCCCTCCCCCTCCCACCCCCACCCCCCTCCCTCCCCCCCTTCCCCCCTCCCCACCCCCCCCCTCCCCTCCCCCCCTTCCCCCTCCCCTCCCCCCCATCCCTCCCCTCCTCCCTCCCTCCCCCTTCCCTACCCCCACTCCCCTCAAGGTTACAATGGATCCCTACGAGGACGGGCCCAACGGGCACACTTGTGCTAGTATACTATTAAAACTCAGATGTTGTATATATATATGTATATTCCACTGATGTCGGCTGAATACGGCAATTCCGGCAAAACAGTGAACCGTAGCGCCACGATTTTTGTACCGCCTTAATCAGCATGCGGTTCGCTGCTGGAAAATGATATTTTTATTTAATTCGGACGCATATTTGTTAAGTTACAGAGGTTTAAATGTGCTGCCCCCCCTGATTTATCGAAGTTTTGACAGAAGGGGGGCGCTGCGCTGCGGATTTATTCTTCATTGTGATGTCACAATGCCCCTGTGAGATGAACTCGAGCAGACCCCCCTTCCCCCCCCCCCGTGGTATTCAGCGTGTGACGTCACAATGCCCCTGTGCCCCTCCCTCCCCCTTCCCCCCTCCCCCTCCCCTACCTCCCCCCTCCCTCCACCTCCCCCCTTCCCCTCTCCCTCCCCCCTCCCCCCTTCCCCCCTCCCCCCTCCCCCCCATTCCGCCCTCCCCTTCCCCCCTCCCTCCCCTCCTCCCTCCTCCCTCCCCTACCTCCCCCCTCCCTCCCCCTCCCCCCCTTCCCCTCTCCCTCCCCCTCCCCCTCCCCCCTTTCCCCCTCCCCCCCTTTCCGCCCTCCCCTTCCCCCTCCCACCCCTCCTCCCTCCTCCCTCCCCCTTCCCTCCCTCCCCTCCTCCCGGTTACAATGGAATCCCTACGAGGACGGGCCCAACGGGGAAAGAGTGGTACTGGGAAAAGGGGAGAGCCCCCTCCCTCCCCCCCTTCCCCCTCCCATCCCCCCTCCCTCCCCCTACCCCCCCTCCCCTCTCCCTCCCCTCTCCCTCCCCCCTCCCTCCCCCCTCCCTCCCCCTCCCTCCCCCCTCCCTCCCCCCTCCCTCCCCCCTCCCTCCCCCTCACCCCTACCCCCTCACTCCCCCCTCACCCCTCCCCTCCCTCCCCCTCCCCTCCTCCCTCCACACCTCCCTCCTCCCTCCCTCCCCTCCCTCCTCCCTCCCTCCCCCTTCCCTCCCTCCCCTCCTCCCGGTTACAATGGAAACCCTACGAGGACGGGCCCAACGGGGAAAGAGGGGTACTGGGAAAAGGGGAGGTCCCCCTCCCCCCTCCCCCCTCCCTCCCACCCCTCCCCCCTCCCCTCCCCTCCCCTCTCCCTCCCCTTCCCCCCACCTCTGCCCCCTTCCTCCCCCCCTCCTCTCCCCCCCTCCTCTCCCCCCCTCCTCTCCCCCCTCCTCTCCCCCCCTCCTCTCCCCCCCTCCTCTCCCCCCCTCTCCTCTCCCCCCCTCTCCTCTCCCCCCTCTCCTCTCCCCCCTCTCCTCTCCCCCCCTCCTCCCCCCCCTCCTCCCCCCCTCCTCCTCTCCCCCCCTCCTCCCCCCCCCTCCTCCCCCCCTCCCCCCCCTCCTCCTCCCCCCCTCCTCTCCCCGAAGCGGAAGTGTAGTCGCCGTCGCCTCTCCCGCTGTTTGATTTCATTTATAACAAAGACATTTATTTTAAATGAGGAATGTGATTTTCATTAAGTTTGATCTTATTTATTTTAAAAAAGCTGCTGCTCTATAGATAAGTTTATTTCCTTTTCAACAAAGAACTTATTTTAAAGTAAAAACGCGGTTTTTTTCATTGGGTTTCACCCTCCCTGTTAGCGCCCGATTGGTTGGGTCTTTACGTGGTACCTCCCCTCCTCCCTCCACACCTCCCTCCCTCCCCCTTCCCTCCCTCCCCTCCTCCCGGTTACAATGGAAACCCTACGAGGACGGGCCCAACGGGGAAAGAGGGGTACTGGGAAAAGGGGAGTTCCCCCATCCTCCCCCCTTCCCCCTCCCTCCCCCCTCCCTCCACCTCCCCCCTTCCCCCCTCCCCTCCCCCCCTTTCCCTCCCCTCCTCCCTCCACACCTCCCTCCTCCCTCCCTCCCCCTCCCTCCCCGCCTCCCGGTTACAATGGAAACCCTACGAGGACGGGCACAACGGGGAAAGAGGGGTACTGGGGAAACAGGTGGTCCCCCTCCCCCCTCCCTCCCCCCTCCACCCCTACCCCCTTCCCTCCCCTCTCCCTCCACCTTTCCCCCCTCTCCTCCCCCTCCCCTCCCCCCTCCCTCCCCCTCCCCTCCTCCCTCCACTCCTCCCTCCCTCCCCCCTCCCTCCCCGCCTCCCGGTTACAATGGAAACCCTACAAGGACGGGCACAACGGGGAAAGAGGGGTACTGGGAAAAGGGGAGGTCCTCCTCCCTCCCCCCCTTCCCTCCCCCCTCCCCCTCCCCTCCCTCCCCTCCCTCCCCCTACCCCCTCCCTCCCCTCTCCCTCCCCCTCCCCTCCCCTCCCCCCTCCCATCCCACAACGGGGAAAGAGGGGTACTGGGAAAACAGGTGGTCCCCCTCCCCCCACCCTCCCCCCTCCCTCCCCGCCTCCCGGTTACAATGGAAACCCTACGAGGACGGGCCCAACGGGCCCACTTGGTCTAGTATACTATTAAAACTCAGATCTTGAATATATATATATATATTCCACTGATGTCGGCTGAATACGGCAATTCCGGCAAAACGGTGAACCGTAGCGCCACGATTTTTCTACCGCCTTAATCAGCATGCGGTTCGCTGCTGGAAAATGATATTTTTATTTAATTCGGACGCATATTTTTTAAGTTACAGAGGTTTAAAAGTGCTGCCCCCCCTGATTTATCGAAGGTTTGACAGAAGGGGGGCGCTGCGCTGCGGATTTATTCTTCATTGTGATGTCACAATGCCCCTGTGAGATGAACTCGAGCAGACCCCCCTTCCCCCCCCCCGTGGTATTCAGCGTGTGACGTCACAATGCCCCTGTGCCTCTCCCTCCCCCTTCCCCCCTCCCCCTCCCCTACCTCCCCCCTCCCTCCCCCTCCCCCCTTCCCCTCTCCCTCCCCCCTCCCCTCTTCCCCCCTCCCCCCTTCCCCCTCCCCCCTCCCCCCCATTCCGCCCTCCCCTTCCCCCCTCCCTCCCCTCCTCCCTCCTCCCTCCCCTACCTCCCCCCTCCCTCCCCCCTCCCTCCCCCTCCCCCCTTCCCCTCTCCCTCCCCCTCCCCCTCCCCCCTTTCCCCCCTCCCCCCCTTTCCGCCTTCCCCCTCCCTCCCCTCCTCCCTCCCCCTTCCCTCCCTCCCCTCCTCCCGGTTACAATGGAATCCCTACGAGGACGGGCCCAACGGGGAAAGAGTGGTACTGGGAAAAGGGGAGAGCCCCCTCCCTCCCCTCCCTCCCCCCCTTCCCCCTCCCATCCCCCCTCCCTCCCCCTCCCTCCCCCTACCCCCCTACCCTCCCTCCCCTCTCCCTCCCCCCTCCCTCCCCCCTCCCTCCCCCTCCCTCCCCATCACCCCTACCCCCTCACTCCCCCCTCCCCCCCTTCCCCCCTCCCCTCCCTCCCCCTCCCCTCCTCCCTCCACACCTCCCTCCTCCCTCCCTCCCCTCCCTCCTCCCTCCCTCCCCCTTCCCTCCCTCCCCTCCTCCCGGTTACAATGGAAACCCTACGAGGACGGGCCCAACGGGGAAAGAGGGGTACGGGGAAAAGGGGAGGTCCCCCTCCCCCCTCCCCCCTCCCTCCCACCCCCTCCCCCCTCCCCCCTCCCCTCCCCTCCCCTCTCCCTCCCCTTCCCCCCACCTCTACCCCCTTCCTCCCCCCCTCCTCTCCCCCCCTCCTCTCCCCCCCTCCTCTCCCCCCCTCCTCTCCCCCCCTCTCCTCTCCTCCCTCTCCTCTCCCCCCTCTCCTCTCCCCCCTCTCCTCTCCCCCTCTCCTCTTCCCCCTTTCCTCTCCCCCTCTCCTCCTCTCCCCCCCTCCTCCCCCCCCTCCTCCCCCCCTCCTCCTCCTCCCCCCCCTCCTCCCCCCTCCCCCCCTCCTCTCCCCCCCTCCTCTCCCCGAAGCGGAAGTGTAGTCGCCGTCGCCTCTCCCGCTGTTTGATTTCATTTATAACAAAGACATTTATTTTAAATGAGGAATGTGATTTTCATTAAGTTTGATTTTATTTATTTTAAAAAAGCTGCTGCTCTATAGATAAGTTTATTTCCTTTTCAACAAAGAACTTATTTTAAAGTAAAAACGCGTTTTTTTTCATTGGGTTTCACCCTCCCTGTTAGCGCCCGATTGGTTGGGTCTTTACGTGGTACCTCCCCTCCTCCCTCCACACCTCCCTCCCTCCCCCTTCCCTCCCTCCCCTCCTCCCGGTTACAATGGAAACCCTACGAGGACGGGCCCAACGGGGAAAGAGGGGTACTGGGAAAAGGGGAGTTCCCCCATCCTCCCCCCTTCCCCCCTCCCTCCCCCCTCCCTCCACCTCCCCCCTTCCCCCCTCCCCTCCCCCCTTTCCCTCCCCTCCTCCCTCCACACCTCCCTCCTCCCTCCCTCCCCCTCCCTCCCCGCCTCCCGGTTACAATGGAAACCCTACGAGGACGGGCACAACGGGGAAAGAGGGGTACTGGGAAAACAGGTGGTCCCCCTCCCCCCTCCCTCCCCCCTCCACCCCTACCCCCTTCCCTCCCCTCTCCCTCCCCCTTTCCCCCCTCTCCTCCCCCTCCCCTCCCCCCTCCCTCCCCCTCCCGTCCTCCCTCCACTCCTCCCTCCCTCCCCCTTCCCTCCCTCCCCTCCTCCCGGTTACAATGGAAACCCTACGAGGACGGGCACAACGGGGAAAGAGGGGTACTGGGAAAAGGGGAGGTCCTCCTCCCTCCCCCCCTTCCCTCCCCCTCCCCTCCCTCCCCCTACCCCCTCCCTCCCCTCTCCCTCCCCCTCCCCTCCCCTCCCCCCTCCCATCCCACAACGGGGAAAGAGGGGTACTGGGAAAACAGGTGGTCCCCCTCCCCCCTCCCTCCCCCCTCCCTCCCCGCCTCTCGGTTACAATGGAAACCCTACGAGGACGGGCCCAACGGGCCCACTTGGTCTAGTATACTATTAAAACTCACTTCTTGTTTATAAATATGTTTGTATCCTGGGTTTGTGTATGTATCAGTGATTGCGGCAAAATTGTAAACCGTCGCGTCACGGTTTTTGCACCGCCTTGATCACCAACCTCCCGTCTGACCGGCCGCGATATTTTCATTTAATTTGGTCATATATTTTTTAAGTTACAGAGGTTTTAAAGCGCTGCCCCCCCTGATTTATCGAAGTTTTGACAGAAGGGGGGCGCTGCGGTGCGGATTAATCTTCATTGTGATGTCACAATGCCCCTGTGCCAAGCAGCTGCTATTGGGTGTCTGCTCTTTACAAATTTACATTTTTTAATTTTTAACCTTTTTTTTCCAAGGTCTTCAGCTTGTGACGTCACAATGCTTGTGCTACATTGTTGCGAAAAGCAAATGGTTGTTTTTTAAAGTTGTGTTTTTAATTGCAAGTCACTTAACATACACAGATCAGCATGGGGCCCCTATGCTCGTGGGCCACCGGGGCAAGTGTTACGAAAAAAGAAAGGGGAGGTCCCCCTTCCCCCCTCAACCCCTTCCTCCCCACTCCTTCCCACCTCCATCCCCACTCCCTCCCCCCCTCCTCCCCAACTCCCTCCCCATCCCTCCCCACCTCCCTCACCCCTCGGGGACGGGCCCAACGGGGAAAGAGGGGTACTGGGAAAAGGAGAGGTCCCCCTCCCTCCCCCCTTCCCCCTCCCTCCCCCTCCCTTCCTCCCTCCCTCCCCCTTCCCTCCCCCCACTCCCCTCCCGGTTACAATGGAAACCCTACGAGGACGGGCCCAACGGGCACACTTGTGCTAGTATACTATTAAAACTCACTTCTTGTGTATATTTTTTTTGGGGGTTTGACCTGGTATGCGCGTAACAACGGTTTCTCTGATTTCGTCAAAACGGTGAACCGTAGCGCCACGATTTTTGCACCACCTTAATCACCACGCGGTTATCTGCTGGAAAATTATTTTTTATTTAATTCGGTCGCATGTTTTTTAAAGTTACAGAGGTTTTAAAGCGCTCCCCCCCCCCCCCCTAATTTATAGGGGGCGCTGTGGTGCGGATTTATTGAAGGTCTTCAGCTTGTGATGTCACAATGCCCCTGTGAGATGAGCTCGAGCTGACCCCCGTCCCCCCCCCTTCAGCGTGTGATGTCACAATGGACAAGCAGCTGCTATTGGGTGTCTACTCTTTACAAATTTACATCTTTTTATTTTAAACCTTTTTTTTCAAGGTCTTCAGCTTGTGACGTCACAATGCTTGTGTGAAGCAGCTGATTGTTTTTTAAAGTTGTGTTTTTTATTGCAAGTCACTTAACATACACAGATCAGCATGGGGCCCCTATGCTCGTGGGCCACCGGGGCAAGTGTTTCGAAAAAAGAAAGGGGTGGTCCCCCTTCCCCCCTCAACCCCTTCCTCCCCACTCCTTCCCACCTCCATCCCCACTCCCTCCCCCCCTCCTCCCCAACTAACTCCCCATCCCCTCCCCACCTCCCTCACCCCTCGGGGATGGGCCCAACGGGGAAAGAGGGGTATTGGGAAAAAGGGGAGGTCCCCCTCCCTCCCCCCTTCCCCCTCCCTCCCCCATACCCCCTCCCTCCCCTCCCCCCTCCCCTCCCCCCTCTCTCCCCCTCCCCTCCCCTCCCCCCTCCACACCTCCACACCTCCCTCCTCCCTTCCCTCCCCCCCACTCCCCTCCCGGTTACAATGGAAACCCTACGAGGACGGGCCCAACGGGGAAAGAGCGGTACTGGGAAAAGGGGAGGTCCCCCTCCCTCCCCCTTCCCCCCTCCCCCTTCCCCTCCCCCCTCCCTCCCCCCCTACCCTGCTCCCTCCCCTCTCCCCCCCTTCCCCTCCCCCTTCCCCTCCCCCTCCCCCTCCCCTCCTCCCTCCAGATCAGCATGGGGTCACCGGAGCAAGTGTTGCGAAACAGCACTTGGAGTGTGTCTGGGGGAGAGAGAGAATGGGGGGGTCTGAGAATGGGGACTGGGGAGGGGGACAACAGGGGTCGTTGCGGAGGTGGCTTGGTGGTGGGGTAAAGAGGGGTACAGGGAAAAGGGTAGGTCCCCCTTCACCCCTCAACCCCTTCCTCCCCCCTCCTTCCCACCTCCATCCCCACTCCTCCCCCCCTCCTCCCCCTCCCTCCCCAACTCCCTCCCCACCTCCCTCAACCCTCCCCACCTAACTCCCCCCCCCCGTCCTTCCTCCATTCCTCCCTCCCTCCCCCAATCCCTCCCCCCTCCCAACACACTTCCATCCCTCTCCCCCTCCCCCCTCCTTCCACCCTCCCTCCCCCCTCCCTCCTTCCCTCCATCCCTCCCTCCCCCAATCCCTCCCCCCTCCCTCCACCCTTCCATCCCTCTCCCCCTCCCCCTCCCCACTCCTTCCACCCTACCTCCCCCTCCCGGTTACAATGGAAACCCTACGGGGACGGGCCCAACGGGAAAGAGGGTACTGGGAAAAGGGGAGGTCCCCCTCCCTCACCCTTCCCCCCTCCCCTCCCCCCTCCCTACCCCCCCTCCCTCCCTTCCCCCCCCCTTCCCCCCTCCCTCCCCCTCCCCTCCTCCCTCCACACCTCCCTCCTCCCTCCCTCCCCCTTCCCTCCTCCCTCCCTCCCCCTTCCCTCCCTCCCCTCCCCTCCCTCCCCTCCCCTCCTCCCGGTTACAATGGAAACCCTACGAGGACGGGCCCAACGGGGAAAGAGGGGTACTGGAAAAGGGGAGGTCCCCCTCCCTCCCCCCTTCCCCCTTCCTCCCCCCTTCCCCCCTCCCCTCCCCCCTTCCCCCCTCCCCTCTCCCTCCCCCCTCCCCTCCCCTACCCCTCCCTCCCCCCACCCCCCTCCCTCCCCCCCTTCCCCCCTCCCCTCCCCCCCTCCCCCCCCTCCCCTTCCCCCCTTCCTCCTCCCCTCCCCCCATCCATCCCCTCCTCCCTCCCTCCCCCTTCCCTACCCCCCACTCCCCTCCCGGTTACAATGGATCCCTACGAGGACGGGCCCAACGGGCCCACTTGGTCTAGTCTATATACTATTAAAACTCAGATCTTGAATATATATATATATATTCCACTGATGTCGGCTGAATACGGCAATTCCGGCAAAACGGTGAACCGTAGCGCCACGATTTTTGTACCGCCTTAACCAGCATGCGGTTCGCTGCTGGAAAATGATATTTTTATTTGTGCTGCCCCCCCTGATTTATCGAAGTTTTGACAGAAGGGGGGCGCTGCGGTGCGGATTTATTCTTCATTGTGATGTCACAATGCCCCTGTGAGATGAACTCGAGCAGACCCCCCTTCCCCCCCCGTGGTATTCAGCGTGTGACGTCACAATGCCCCTGTGCCCCTCCCTCCCCCTTCCCCCCTCCCCCTCCCCTACCTCCCCCCTCCCTCCCCCCCTTCCCCTCTCCCTCCCCCCTTCCCCCTTTCCCCCCTCCCCCCTTTCGCCCTCCCCTTCCCCCCTCCCTCCCCTCCTCCCTCCTCCCTCCCTCCCCCTCCCCTACCTCCCCCTCCCCCCCTTCCCTCTCCCCCCCCCTCCCCCCTTCCCCCCTCCCCCCTTTCCCCCTCCCCCCCTTTCCGCCCTCCCCTTCCCCCCTCCCTCCCCTCCTCCCTCCTCCCTCCCTCCCCTCCTCCCGGTTACAATGGAATCCCTACGAGGACGGGCCCAACGGGGAAAGAGTGGTACTGGGAAAAGGGGAGAGCCCCCTCCCTCCCCCCTTCCCCCCCTCCCCTCTCCCTCCCCCCCTCCCCTCCCCTACCCCTCCCTCCCCCCACCCCCCTCCCTCCCCCCTTCCCCCCTCCCCTCCCCCCCTCCCCCCCTCCCCTTCCCCCCTTCCCTCCTCCCCTCCCCCCCATCCATCCCCTCCTCCCTCCCTCCCCCTTCCCTACCCCCCACTCCCCTCCCGGTTACAATGGATCCCTACGAGGACGGGCCCAACGGGCCCACTTGGTCTAGTCTATATACTATTAAAACTCAGATCTTGAATATATATATATATATTCCACTGATGTCGGCTGAATACGGCAATTCCGGCAAAACGGTGAACCGTAGCGCCACGATTTTTGTACCGCTTAACCAGCATGCGGTTCGCTGCTGGAAAATGATATTTTTATTTGTGCTGCCCCCCCTGATTTATCGAAGTTTTGACAGAAGGGGGGGCGCTGCGGTGCGGATTTATTCTTCATTGTGATGTCACAATGCCCCTGTGAGATGAACTCGAGCAGACCCCCCCTTCCCCCCCCCGTGGTATTCAGCGTGTGACGTCACAATGCCCCTGTGCCCCTCCCTCCCCCTTCCCCCCTCCCCCTCCCCTACCTCCCCCCTCCCTCCCCCCCTTCCCCTCTCCCTCCCCCCTTCCCCCTTTCCCCCCTCCCCCCTTTCCGCCCTCCCCTTCCCCCCTCCTCCCCTCCTCCCTCCCTCCCCCTCCCCTACCTCCCCCTCCCCCCCTTCCCCTCTCCCCCCCCTCCCCCCTTCCCCCTCCCCCCTTTCCCCCTCCCCCCCTTTCCGCCCTCCCCTTCCCCCCTCCCTCCCCTCCTCCCTCCTCCCTCCCTCCCCTCCTCCCGGTTACAATGGAATCCCTACGAGGACGGGCCCAACGGGGAAAGAGTGGTACTGGGAAAAGGGGAGAGCCCCCCTCCCTCCCCCCTTCCCCCTCCCATCCCCCCTCCCTCCCCCCCTACCCCCAGTCCCCTCTCCCCCTCCCCCCTCCCTCCCCACTCCCTCCCCCTCACCCCTACCCCCTCACTCCCCCCCTTCCCCCCTCCCCTCCCCCCCTCCCTCCCCCTCCCCTCCTCCCTCCACACCTCCCTCCTCCCTCCCTCCCCAAAAACGCGGTTTTTTTCATTGGGTTTCACGTTCCCTGTTAGCGCCCGATTGGTTGGGTCTTTACGTGGTACCTCCCCTCCTCCCTCCACACCTCCCTCCCTCCCCCTTCCCTCCCTCCCCTCCTCCCGGTTACAATGGAAACCCTACGAGGACGGGCCCAACGGGGAAAGAGGGGTACTGGGAAAAGGGGAGTTCCCCCATCCTCCCCTCCCTCCCCCCTCCCTCCACCTCCCCCCTTCCCCCCTTCCCCCCTCCCCTCCCCCCTTTCCCTCCCCTCCTCCCTCCACACCTCCCTCCTCCCTCCCTCCCCTCCTCCCCGCCTCCCGGTTACAATGGAAACCCTACGAGGACGGGCACAACGGGGAAAGAGGGGTACTGGGAAAACAGGTGGTCCCCCTCCCCCCCCTCCCTCCCCCCCTCCCTCCCCCCTCCACCCCTACCCCCTTCCCTCCCCTCTCCCTCCCCCTTTCCCCCCTCTCCTCCCCCTTCCCTCCCTCCCCCTCCCCCTCCTCCCCTCCACTCCTCCCTCCCTCCCCCCTCCCTCCCCGCCTCCCGGTTACAATGGAAACCCTACAAGGACGGGCACAACGGGGAAAGAGGGGTACTGGGAAAGGGGAGGTCCTCCTCCCTCCCCCCCTTCCCTCCCCCCTCCCCCTTCCCCCCTCCCCTCCCTCCCCTCCCTCCCCCTACCCCCTCCCTCCCCTCTCCCTCCCCCTCCCCTCCCCTCCCCCCTCCCATCCCACAACGGGGAAAGAGGGGTACTGGGAAAACAGGTTGGTTTTTCCCCCTCCCCCCTCCCTCCCCCCTCCCTCCCCGCCTCCCGGTTACAATGGAAACCCTACGAGGACGGGCCCAACGGGCCCACTTGGTCTAGTCTATCTATATACTACTAAAACTCTGCGGTCCAACATTCCGTATGTATGTATGTATATGTGTATGTACGGAAGATTCCGAAGAGTTTCTGTCCATACTTACAAACCCTACTCCTCCCTGACGGTACACCAAAGCGCTACGATTTTTGTACCGCCATATTCACCATTAACATGGGCAACTATTGTAAGTACTTTCGTTCAATTGAAGCTACCTTTTTAAAGCTAGAGAGATATTAAAGTTTAAATTTTCATTTCTAACCCTTTTCTTGAAGGGGCTTCAGCGCGTGATGTCACAATGGCACCCGTGCACCAATGAGAGATCAGCTCGGTTTTAAATTTACATCTTCAGCTTGTGACGTCACAATGCTTGTGTGAGATTGTTGCAACATTGTTGCGAAAGGCAACTGCCAGTTTTTTAAAGTTGTGCAAGTCACTTAACATACACAGATCAGCATGGGGCCCCTATTCCCTCCCTCCCCCCCTTCCCCCCTCAACCCCTTCCTCCCCACTCCTTCCCACCTCCATCCCCACTCCCTCCCCCCTCCTCCCCAACTCCCTCCCCACCTCCCTCACCCCTCCTCCCCTAACTCCCCCCCCTCCCTCCTTCCCTCCATCCCTCCCCCCCTCCCTCCACCCTTCCATCCCTCTCCCCCTCCCCCCTCCTTCCACCCTCCCTCCCCCTTCTGGTTACAAAGGGAACCCTACGGGGACGGGCCCCAACGGGGAAAGAGGGGTACTGGGAAAAGGGGAGGTCCCCCTCCCTCCCCTCCACTCCCCCCTCCCCCTCCCCCCTAACCCTCTCCCTCCCCCTTCCCCCCTCCCCTCCTCCCTCCACACCTCCCTCCTCCCTCCTCCCTCCCTCCCCTCCTCCCGGTTACAATGGAAACCCTACGAGGACGGGCCCAACGGGGAAAGATGGGTACTGGGAAAAGGGGAGGTCCCCGTCCCTCCCCCCTTCCCCCATCCCATCCCCTCTCCCTCTCCTCTCCCTCCCCCCTTCCCCCCGTTCCCCCCTCCCCTTCCCCCCCTCCCTCCACACCTCTCTCCTCCCTCCCTCCCCTTCCCTCCCGCCCATCCTCCCAATGCTTGTTTGAGATGGGTGCTACATTGTTTCGAAAAGCACCACTAACAGATCGCAGTGAGAAGCACTATGTGACCGCGAATGTTTCAAAACAAGCACTTAAAAAGCACTTATCTTTTTTTAAATATTTTTTTTTATTGCAAGTCACTTAACATACACAGATCAGCATTGGGCCCCTATGCTCGTGGGCCACCGGGGCAAGTGTTTCGAAAAAAGCACTGAGAGTGTGTCTGGGGGAGAGAGAGAGAATGGGGGGGGGGTCTGAGAATGGGGACTGGGGAGGGGGACAACAGGGGTCGTTGCGGAGGGGGCTTGGTGGTGGGGGAAAGAGGGGTACTGGGAAAAGGGGAGGTTCCACTTCCCCCCTCAACCCCTTCCTCCCCCCTCCTTCCCACCTCCATCCCCACTCGCTCCCCCCCTCCCTCCCCCCTCAATCCCAACCTCCATCACCACTCAGCCCCTAACTCCCCCCCTCCCTCCTTCCCTCCATCCCACCCTCCCCCACTCCCTGCCCCCTCCCTCCACCCTTCCATCCCTCTCCCCCTCCCACCTCCTTCCACCCTCCCTCCCCCCCTCCCGGTTACAATGGAAACCCTACGGGGACGAGCCCAACGGGGAAAGAGGGGTACTGGGAAAAGGGGAGATCCCCTCCCTCCCCTCCCCTACCCCCTTCCCCCCCTCCCCTTCCCCCTCCCCTCCCCCCTCCCTCCCCCTCCCCTCCTCCCTCCACACCTCCCTCCTCCCTCCCTCCCCCCCTCCCGGTTACAATGGAAACCCTATGAGGACAGGCCCAACGGGGAAAGAGGGGTACTGGGAAAAGGGGAGGTGCCCCTTCCCCCCTCAACCCCTTCATCCCCCTCCTTCCCACCTCCATCCCCACTCCCCTCCCCCCCTCCTCCCCCTCCCTCCCCAACTCCCTCCCCCCTCCCCCCTAACTCCCCCCTCCCTCCTTCCCTCCCTCCCCAATCCTCCCCCCCTCCCTCCACCCTTCCATCCCTCTCCCCCCTCCTTCCACCCCCCCTCCCCCCCTCCGGTTACAATTGAAACCCTACGAGGACGGGCCCAACGGGGAAAGAGGAGTACTGGGAAAAGGGGAGGTCCCCCTCCCTCCCCCCTTCCCCCTCCCCTCCCCCCTCCCCTCTCCCTCCCCCCTCCCCCCTCCCCCCTACCCCTCCCTCCCCTCCCCCCTCCCTCCCCTCCCCTCCTCCCTCCACACCTCCCTCCTCCCTCCCTCCCCTTCCCGCCCTCCCCTCCTCCCAGTTACAATGGAAACCCTACGAGGACGGGCCCAACGGGGAAAGAGGGGTACTGGGAAAAGGGGAGGTCCCCTCCCTCCCTCCCCCCTACCCACCTCCCTCCCCTCTCCCTCCCCCCCTTCCCTGCTCCCTTCCCCCCTCCCCCCTCCCATCCCCCCTCTCCCCCCTCCCTCCCCCCTACCCCCCTCCCTCCCCTCTCCCTCCCCCCTCCCCCCCTCCCCTCCCCCCTCCCTCCCCTCCTCCCTCCCCCTTCCCTCCCCCAACCCTCCCCCTTTCCTCCCCTCCCGGTTACAATGGAAACCCTACGAGGACGGGCCCAACGGGCCCACTCGGTCTAGTATACTACTAAAACTCTGCGGTCCAACATTCCGTATGTATGTATGTATATGTGTATGTACGCAAAGATTCCGAAGAGTTTCTGTCCATAACTTACAAACCCTACTCCTCCCTGACGGTACACCAAAGCGCTACGATTTTTGTACCGCCATATTCACCATTAACCTGGGCAACTATTGTAAGTACTTTCGTTCAAATTGAAGCTACCTTTTTAAAGCTAGAGAGATATTAAAGTTTAAATTTTCATTTCTAACCCTTTTCTTGAAGGGGCTTCAGCGCGTGATGTCACAATGGCACCCGTGCACCAATGAGAGATCAGCTCGCGATGGACAAGCAGCTGCTATTGGGTGTTTACTACTTTAAATTTACATGATTTTTTTTCTGACCTTTTTTTTCAAGGTCTTCAGCTTGTGACGTCACAATGCTTGTGTGAGATGTTGCAACATTGTTGCGAAAAGCAACTGCCAGTTTTTTAAAGTTGTGCGAGTCACTTAACATACACAGATCAGCATGGGGCCCCTATTCCCTCCCTCCCCCCCCTTCCCCCCTCAACCCCTTCCTCCCCACTCCTTCCCACCTCCACCCCCCCTCCCTCCCCCCTTCCCCCCTCCCCTCCCCCTCCTCCCCCTCCCCCTCCACCCTCCACACCTCCCTCCCTCCCCCTTCCCTCCCTCCCCTCCTCCCGGTTACAATGGAAACCCTACGAGGATGGGCCCAACGGGGAAAGAGGGGTACTGGGAAAAGGGGAGGTCCCCCTCCCTCCCCTTCCCCTCCCCTCCCCCCCCTACCCCTCTCCCTCCCCCCTCACCCCCCTTCCCCCCTCCCCTCCCCCCTCCCTCCCCCTCCCCTCCCTCCACACCTCCCTCCTCCCTCCCCCTTCCCTCCCTCCCCTCCTCCCGGTTACAATGGAAACCCTACGAGGACGGGCCCAACGGGGAAAGAGGGGTACTGGGAAAAGGGGAGGTCCCCCTCCCTCCCCCCTTCCCCATCTCATCCCCCCTCCGTCCCCTCTCCCGCCCCCTTCCCCCCCTCCCCTTCCCCCCTCCCTCCCCTCCTCCCTCCACACCTCCCTCCTCCCTCCCTCCCCTTCCCTCCCTCCCTCCCCCTTCCCTCCCTCCATCCTCCCAATGCTTGTGTGAGATGGTTGCAACATTGTTTCGAAAAGCAACTGACAGAAGCACTAAGTAGCCGCGAATGTTTCAAAACCAGCACTTAACCGCGAATGTTTTTTTAAAAAGCACTTAACCGCGAATGTTTCAAAACAAGCAATTAAAAAGCACTTTTTTTTTTAAAGTATTTTTTTTAATCCAAGAGAATGGGGGGGGGTCTGAGAATGGGGACAACAGGGGTCGTTGCGGTGGGGCTTGGTGGTGGGAGAAAGAGGGGTACTGGGAAAAGGGGAGGTCCCACTTCCCCCTCAACCTCTTCCTCCCCCCTCCTTCCCACCTCCATCCCCACTCTCTCCCCCCTCAATCCCAACCTCCATCACCACTCAGCCCCTAACTCACCCCTCCCTCCTTCCCTCCATCCGACCCTCCCCACTCCCTCCCCCCCTCCCTCCACCCTTCCACCCCTCTCCCCCTCCTTCCACCCTCCCTCCCCCCCTCCCGGTTACAATGGAAACCCTACGGGGACGGGCCCAACGGGGAAAGAGGGGTACTGGGAAAAGGGGAGTTCCCCTCCCTCCCCTCCTCCCTCCCCTCCCCCCTACCCCTCTTCCCCCCTCCCCCTCCCCTCCCCCCCTCCCTCCCCCTCCCCTCCTCCCTCCACACCTCCCTCCACACCTCCCTCCTCCCTCCCTCCCCCCCTCCCGGTTACAATGGAAACCCTACGAGGACGGGCCCAACGGGGAAAGAGGAGTACTGGGAAAAGGGGAGGTCCCCCTCCCTCCCCCCTTCCCCCTCCCCTCCCCCATCCCCTCTCCCTCCCCCTCCCTCCCCCTCCCCCCTACCCCCCTCCCTCCCCTCCCCCCTCCCTCCCCTCCCCTCCTCCCTCCACACCTCCCTCCTCTCCCTCCCTCCCCCTTCCCGCCCTCCCCCTCCTCCCGGTTACAATGGAAACCCTACGAGGACGGGCCCAACGGGGAAAGAGGGGTACTGGGAAAAAGGGAGGTCCCCCTCCCTCCCTCCCCCCTACCCACCTCCCTCCCCTCTCCCTCCCCCTCCCCTCCCCCCCTCCCTCCCCTCCTCCCTCCCCCTTCCCTCCCCAACCCTCCCCCTTTCCTCCCCTCCCGGTTACAATGGAAACCCTACGAGGACGGGCCCAACGGGCCCACTCGGTCTAGTATACTACTAAAACTCTGCGGTCCAACATTCCGTATGTATGTGTGTATGTGTGTATATACGGAAGATTCCGAAGAATTTCTGTCCATAACTTACAAACCCTGCTCCTCCCAGACGGTACACCAAAGCGCTACGATTTTTGTACCGCCATATTCACCATTAACATGGGCAACTATTGTAAGTACTTTCGTTCAAATTGAAGCTACCTTTTTAAAAGCTAGAGAGATATTAAAGTTTAAATTTTCATTTCTAACACTTTTCTTGAAGGGGCCAAACCCTACTCCTCCCAGACGGTACACCAAAGTGCTACGATTTTTGTACCGCCGTATTCACCATTAACATGGGCAACTATTGTAAGTACTTTCGTTCAAATTTAAGCTACCTTTTTAAAGCTAGAGAGATATTAAAGTTTAAATTTTTCATTTCTAACCCTTTTCTTGAAGGGGCTTCAGCGCGTGATGTCACAATGGCACCCGTGCACCAATGAGAGATCAGCTCGCGATTGGACAAGCGGCTGCTATTGGGTGTTTACTACTTTAAATTTACATAATTTTTTTTCTGACCTTTTTTTTCAAGGTCTTCAGCTTGTGACGTCACAATGCTTGTGTGAGATGGTTGCAACATTGTTGCGAAAAGCAACTGCCAGTTTTTTAAAGTTGTGCGAGTCACTTAACATACACAGATCAGCATGGGGCCCCTATTCCCTCCCTCCCCCCCCTTCCCCCCTCAACCCCTTCCTCCCCACTCCTTCCCACCTCCACCCCCCCTCCCTCCCCCCCTTCCCCCCTCCCTCCCCCCTCCCTCCCCCTCCACCCTCCACACCTCCCTCCCTCCCCTTCCCTCCCTTCCCTCCTCCCGGTTACAATGGAAACCCTACGAGGACGGGCCCAATGGGGAAAGAGGGGTACTGGGAAAAGGGGAGGTCCCCCTCCCTCCCCTTCCCCCTCCCCTCCCCCCACTACCCCTCTCCCTCCCCCCTCACCCCCCTCCCCCCCTCCCTCCCCCCTCTCCCTCCCCCCTCCCCCCCTTCCCCCTCCCCTCCCCCCTCCCTCCCCCTCCCTCCCTCCACACCTCCCTCCTCCCTCCCTCCCCCTTCCCTCCCTCCCCTCCTCCCGGTTACAATGGAAACCCTACGAGGACGGGCCCAACGGGAAAGAGGGGTACTGGGAAAAGGGGAGGTCCCCCTCACTCCCCCCTTCCCCATCCCATCCCCCCTCCCTCCCCTCTCCCGCCCCCTTCCCCCCCTCCCCTTCCCCCCTCCCTCCCCTCCTCCCTCCACACCTCCCTCCTCCCTCCCTCCCCTTCCCTCCCTCCCATCCTCCCAATGCTTGTGTGAGATGGTTGCAACATTGTTTCGAAAAGCAACTGACAGAAGCACTAAGTAGCCGCGAATGTTTCAAAACCAGCACTTAACCGCGAATGTTTTTTAAAAAAGCACTTAACCGCGAATGTTTCAAAACAAGCAATTAAAAAGCACTTTTTTTTTTAAAGTATTTTTTTTTATTCCAAGAGAATGGGGGGGGTCTGAGAATGGGGACTGGGTAGGGGGACAACAGGGGTCGTTGCGGTGGGGGCTTGGTGGTGGGGGAAAGAGGGGTACTGGGAAAAGGCGAGGTCCCACTTCCCCCTCAACCTCTTCCTCCCCCTCCTTCCCACCTCCATCCCCACTCTCTCCCCCCTCAATCCCAACCTCCATCACCACTCAGTCCCTAACTCACCCCTCCCTCCTTCCTCCCTCCTTCCCTCCATCCGACCCTCCCCCACTCCCTCCACCCTTCCACCCCTCTCCCCCTCCTTCCACCCTCCCTCCCCCCCTCCCGGTTACAATGGAAACCCTACGGGGACGGGCCCAACGGGGAAAGAGGGGTACTGGGAAAAGGGGAGGTCCCCTCCCTCCCCCATCCCTCCCCCCTTCCCCCTCCCCTCCCCCCTCCCCTCTCCCTCCCCCTCCCTCCCCCTCCCCCCCTACCCCCCTCCCTCCCCTCCCCCCTCCCTCCCCTCCCCTCCTCCCTCCACACCTCCCTCCACACCTCCCTCCTCCCTCCCTCCCCCCCTCCCGGTTACAATGGAAACCCTACGAGGACGGGCCCAACGGGGAAAGAGGAGTACTGGGAAAAGGGGAGGTCCCCCTCCTCCCCCCTTCCCCCTCCCCTCCCCCATCCCCTCTCCCTCCCCCTCCCTCCCCCTCCCCCCTACCCCCTCCCTCCCCTCCCCCCTCCCTCCCCTCCCCTCCTCCCTCCACACCTCCCTCCTCCCTCCCTCCCCCTTCCCGCCCTCCCCTCCTCCCGGTTACAATGGAAACCCTACGAGGACGGGCCCAACGGGGAAAGAGGGTACTGGGAAAAGGGGAGGTCCCCCTCCCTCCCTCCCCCCTACCCACCTCCCTCCCCTCTCCCTCCCCCCCTTCCCTCCTCCATTCCCCCCTCCCCTCCCCCCTCCCATCCCCCCCTCTCCCCCTCCCTCCCCCCCTACCCCCTCCCTCCCTCTCCCTCCCCCCTCCCCCCTCCCCTCCCCCCCCTCCCCTCCCCTCCTCCCTCCCCCTTCCCTCCCCCAACCCTCCCCCTTTCCTCCCCTCCCGGTTACAATGGAAACCCTACGAGGACGGGCCCAACGGGCCCACTCGGTCTAGTATACTATTAAAACTCAGATCTTGAGTATATATATATATATTCCACTGATGTCGGCTGAATACGGCAATTCCGGCAAAACGGTGAAACCGTAGCGCCACGATTTTTGTACCGCCTTAATCAGCATGCGGTTCGCTGCTGGAAAATGATATTTTTATTTAATTCGGACGCATATTTTTTAAGTTACAGAGGTTTAAAAGTGTTGCCCCCCCTGATTTATCGAAGTTTTGACAGAAGGGGGGCGCTGCGCTGCGGATTTATTCTTCATTGTGATGTCACAATGCCCCTGTGAGATGAACTCGAGCAGACCCCCCTTCCCCCCCCCCCGTGGTATTCAGCGTGTGACGTCACAATGCCCCTGTGCCCCTCCCTCCCCCTTCCCCCCTCCCCCACCTCCCCCCTCCCTCCTTCCCCTCTCCCTCCCCCCTCCCCCATTCCCCCTCCCCCCTTTCCGCCCTCCCCTTCCCCCCTCCCTCCCCTCCTCCCTCCTCCCTCCCTCCCCTACCTCCCTCCCCCTCCCCCCCTTCCCCTCTCCCTCCCCCCTCTCCCCTTCCCCCTCCCCCCTTTCCCCCCCTCCCCCCTTTCCGCCCTCCCCTTCCCCCCCTCCTCCCCTCCTCCCTCCTCCCTCCCTCCCCCTCCCCTACCTCCCCCCCCTCCCCCTCCCCCCCTTCCCCTCTCCCTCCCCCTCCCCCCTTTCCCCCTCCCCCCCTTTCCGCCCTCCCCTCCCCCCCTCCCTCCCCTCCTCCCTCCTCCCTCCCTCCCCCTTCCCTCCCTCCCCTCCTCCCGGTTACAATGGAATCCCTACGAGGACGGGCCCAACGGGGAAAGAGTGGTACTGGAAAAGGGGAGAGCCCCCTCCCTCCCCCCTTCCCCCTCCCATCCCTCCCCCCTTCCCCCCTCCCCCCCTACCCCCCCTCCCCTCTCCCCCTCCCTCCCCCCTCCCTACCCCCTCACTCCCCCCTCCCCCCTTCCACCCTCCCCTCCCTCCCCCTCCCCTCCTCCCTCCACACCTCCCTCCTCCCTCCCTCCCCCTTCCCTCCCTCCCCTCCTCCCGGTTACAATGGAAACCCTACGAGGACGGGCCCAACGGGGAAAGAGGGGTACTGGGAAAAGGGGAGGTCCCCCTCCCCCCTCCCCCTTCCCCCCTCCCTCCCACCCCCTCCCCTCCCCTCCCCCTCCCCTCCCCCCTCCCCTCCCCTCCCCTTCCCCCCCACCTCTGCCCCCTTCCTCCCCCCCCTCCTCTCCCCCCCCCTCTCCTCTCCCCCCCTCTCCTCTCCCCCCCTCTCCTCTCCCCCCTCTCCTCTCCCCCTTCCCTCCCCCCTCCCTTTCCCCTCCCTTCCCCCCCTTCCCCCCTCCCTTACACCCTCTCCTCCCCTCTCCCCCCTCCCTCCCTCCCCACTCTCCTCTCCTCCCTACCTCATCCCTCCCTCCCTCCCTTCCCCGCAGTGCTGACCGCCGGGAAGTGTAGTCGCCGTCGCCTCTCCCGCTTCTGCTCTATAGATAAGATTAATTTCTTTTTCAACAAAGAATGCTGTTTATTTTAAAGTAAAATAGACACCTCTCCTCTCTCCCCCCTCTCCTCTCCTCTCTCCCCCCTCTCCTCTCCTCTCTCCCCCCCTCTCCTCTCCCCTCTCCTCTCCCCCCTCTCCTCTCCCCCTCCACTCTTTCCTCTCCCCTCCCCCCCTCTCCTCTCCCCCCTCTCCTCTCCCCCCTCCTCCCCCCTCCTCCCCCCCTCCTCCTCTCCCCCCCTCCTCCTCTCCCCCTCCATCCTCTCCCCCTCCCTCCTCTCCCCCTCCCTCCTCCCCCTCCCTCCCCCCCCTTCCCCCCTCCCCCCCTCCCCCTCCTCCCCCTCTCCCCCCCTCCTCTCCCCCCCTCCCCCCTCCTCTCCCCCCCCTCCTCTCCCCCCCCTCCTCTCCCCCTCCTCCTCTCCCCCCCCTCCTCTCCCCCTCCTCCTCTCCCCGAAGCGGAAGTGTAGTCGCCGTCGCCTCTCCCGCTGTTTGATTTCATTTATAACAAAGACATTTATTTAAAATGAGGAATGTGATTTTCATTAAGTTTGATTTTATTTATTTTAAAAAAGCTGCTGCTCTATAGATAAGTTTATTTCCTTTTCAACAAAGAACTTATTTTAAAGTAAAAACGCGGTTTTTTTCATTGGGTTTCACCCTCCCTGTTAGCGCCCGATTGGTTGGGTCTTTACGTGGTACCTCCCCTCCTCCCTCCACACCTCCATCCCTCCCCCTTCCCTCCCTCCCCTCCTCCCGGTTACAATGGAACCCTACGAGGACGGGCCCAACGGGGAAAGAGGGGTACTGGGAAAAGGGGAGTTCCCCCATCCTCCCCCCTTCCCCCCTCCCTCCCCCCTCCCCCCTTCCCCCCTTCCCCCCTCCCCTCCCCCCCTTTCCCTCCCCTCCTCCCTCCACACCTCCCTCCTCCCTCCCTCCCCCTCCCTCCCCGCCTCCCGGTTACAATGGAAACCCTACGAGGACGGGCACAACGGGGAAAGAGGGGTACTGGGAAAACAGGTGATCCCCCTCCCCCCTCCCTCCCCCCTCCACCCCTACCCCCTTCCCTCCCCTCTCCCTCCCCCTTTCCCCCCTCTCCTCCCCCTCCCCTCCCCCTCCCTCCCCCTCCCCTCCTCCCTCCACTCCTCCCTCCCTCCCTCCCCGCCTCCCGGTTACAATGGAAACCCTACAAGGACGGGCACAACGGGGAAAGAGGGGTACTGGGAAAAGGGGAGGTCCTCCTCCCTCCCCCCCTTCCCTCCCCCCTTCCCCCTCCCCCTTCCCCCCTCCCTCCCCTCCCTCCCCCTCCCTCCCCCTCCCCCCTACCCCCTCCCTCCCCTCCCCTCCCCCCTCCCATCCCACAACGGGGAAAGAGGGGTACTGGGAAAACAGGTGGTCCCCCTACCCCCTCCCTCCACCCTCCCTCCCCGCCTCCCGGTTACTATGGAAACCCTACGAGGACGGGCCCAACGGGCCCACTTGGTCTAGTCTATCTATCTATCTATCTATCTATCTTCTATCTATATCTATCTATCTATCTATCTATCTATCTATATAATACTAAAACTCTGCGGTCCAACATTCCGTATGTATGTATGTATATGTGTATGTACGGAAGATTACTTACAAACCCTACTCCTCCTAGACGGTACACCAAAGCGCTACGATTTTTGTACCGCCGTATTCACCATTAACCTGGGCAACTATTGTAAGTACTTTCGTTCAAATTGAAGCTACCTTTTTAAAGCTAGAGAGATATTAAAGTTTAAATTTTTCATTTCTAACCCTTTTCTTCAAGGGGCTACATTTGTTTCCAAAAGTTTCCAGAAAAGGATTTAGTTTTCAGCAAGGATTTAGTTTTCAGCTTGTGACGGCTACATTGTTTCGAAAAGCTTCCAAGAAGTCTTTTTTGTTATTGCAAGTCAAGTCAAGTCAAGTCAAGTCAGTTTTATTTGTATAGCACATAGTGGGGCTGGGGGAGGAGAGAATGGGGGGTGTGTGGACGGGCCCAACGGGCCCTCCCCAACGGGCACACTTGGAGAGTAAGAGTGGGGCTGGGGGAGGAGAGAATGGGGGGTGTGGGGACGGGCCCAACGGGCCCTCCCCAACGGGCACACTTGGTAAGGGTGGGGCTGGGGGAGGAGAGAATGGGGGGTGTGGGGACGGGCCCAACGGGCCCTCCCCAACGGGCACACTTGGAGAGTAAGAGTGGGGCTGGGGGAGGAGAGAATGGGGGGTGTGGGGACGGGCCCAACGGGCCCTCTTTTCCGGGCCCAACGGGCACACTTGGAGAGTAAGAGTGGGGCTGGGGGAGTGAGAATGGGGGGTGTGGGGACGGGCCCAACGGGCCCTCTTTTCTAGTATAATACTAAAACTCTGCGGTCCAACATTCCGTATGTATGTATGTATATGTGTATGTACGGAAGATTACTTACAAACCCTACTCCTCCTAGACGGTACACCAAAGCGCTACGATTTTTGTACCGCCGTATTCACCATTAACCTGGGCAACTATTGTAAGTACTTTCGTTCAAATTGAAGCTACCTTTTTAAAGCTAGAGAGATATTAAAGTTTAAATTTTTCATTTCTAACCCTTTTCTTCAAGGGGCTACATTTGTTTCCAAAAGTTTCCAGAAAAGGATTTAGTTTTCAGCAAGGATTTAGTTTTCAGCTTGTGACGGCGGCTACATTGTTTCGAAAAGCTTCCAAGAAGTCTTTTTTGTTATTGCAAGTCAAGTCAAGTCAAGTCACTTTTATTTGTATAGCACATTTAAAAACAACCCACGTTGACCAAAGTACTGCACATCTGATTAGGAAAAAAACCCAAAACATCTGATTAGGGAAAAAAAAAAAGAATGAAGGCTATAGTGGTCACTTGACATACACAGATCAGGAGGACGGGCCCAACGGGCACACTTGGAGAGTAAGAGTGGGGCTGGGGGAGGAGAGAATGGGGGGTGTGGGGACGGGCCCAACGGGCCCTCTTTTCCGGGCCCAACGGGCACACTTGGAGAGTAAGAGTGGGGCTGGGGGAGTGAGAATGGGGGGTGTGGGGACGGGCCCAACGGGCCCTCTTTTCTAGTATACTACTAAAACTCTGCGGTCCAACATTCCGTATGTATATACGGAAGATTCCGTATGTTTGTACGGAAGATTCCGAAGATTTCTGTCCATAACTTACAAACCCTACTCCTCCCAGACGGTACACCAAAGCGCTACGATTTTTGTACCGCCATATTCACCATTAACATGGGCAACTATTGTAAGTACTTTCGTTCAAATTGAAGCTACCTTTTTAAAGCTAGAGAGATATTAAAGTTAAAATTTCTCATTTCTAACCCTTTTCTTGAAGGGGCTTCAGCGCGTGATGTCACAATGGCACCCGTGCACCAATGAGAGATCAGCTCGGTTTTAAATTTACATAATTTTTTTTCTGGCCTTTTTTTTCAAGGTCTTCAGCTTGTGACGTCACAATGCTTGTGTGAGATGGTTTGCAACATTGTTGCGAAAAGCAACTGCCAGTTTTTTAAAGTTGTGCGAGTCACTTAACATACACAGATCAGCATGGGGCCCCTATTCCCTCCCTCCCCCCCTTCCCCCCTCAACCCCTTCCTCCCCACTCCTTCCCACCTCCATCCCCACTCCCTCCCCCCCTCCTCCCCAACTCCCTCCCCACCTCCCTCACCCCTCCTCCCCTAACTCCCCCCCCTCCCTCCTTCCCTCCATCCCTCCCCCCCTCCCTCCACCCTTCCATCCCTCTCCCCCTCCCCCCTCCTTCCACCCTCCCTCCCCCCCTTCTGGTTACAAAGGAAACCCTACGGGGACGGGCCCAACGGGGAAAGAGGGGTACTGGGAAAAGGGGAGGTCCCCCTCCCTCCCCTTACCCCCTCCCCCATCCCCCTCCCCCCTAACCCTCTCCCTCCCCCTTCCCCCCTCCCCTCCCCCCCTCCCCTCCTCCCTCCACACCTCCCTCCTCCC
Source organism: Rhinoraja longicauda (assembly GCF_053455715.1). Lineage (NCBI taxonomy): Eukaryota > Metazoa > Chordata > Chondrichthyes > Rajiformes > Arhynchobatidae > Rhinoraja > Rhinoraja longicauda. The sequence continues at coordinate 34,746 of NW_027601889.1, read as the reverse complement.
TCCCTCCCCTCCTCCCGGTTACAATGGAAACCCTACGAGGACGGGCCCAACGGGGAAAGAGGGGTACTGGGAAAAGGGGAGGTCCCCCTCCCTCCCCCCTTCCCCCATCCCCCCTCCCTCCCCTCTCCCTCCCCCTTCCCCCTGTTCCCCCCTCCCCTTCCCCCTCCCTCCCCTCCTCCCTCCACACCTCTCTCCTCCCTCCCTCCCCTTCCCTCCCTCCCATCCTCCCAATGCTTGTTTGAGATGGGTGCTACATTGTTTCGAAAAGCACCACTAACAGATCGCAGTGAGAAGCACTAAATGACCGTGGTCGTGAGAAGCACTAAATGACCGCGAATGTAGCAAAAACAGCACTTTAAACCACTTTAAACCACTGTTTTCAAGTAGTCTTTTTTATTGCAAGTCACTTAACATACACAGATCAACATGGGGCCTCTATGCTCGTGGGCCACCGGGGCAAGTGTTGCGAAACAGCACTTGGAGTGTGTCTGGGGGAGAGAGAGAATGGGGGGGGGGTCTGAGAATGGGGACTGGGGAGGGGGACAACAGGGGTCGTTGCGGAGGGGGCTTGGTGGTGGGGGAAAGAGGGGTACTGGGAAAATGGGAGGTCCCCCTTCACCCCTCAACCCCTTCCTTCCCACCTCCATCCCCACTCCCTCCCCCCTCCTCCCCCTCCCTCCCCAACTCCCTCCCCCTCCCTCCCCACCTCCCTCAAACCTCCCCCCTAACTCCCCCCCTCCCTCCTTCCCTCCATCCCTCCCTCCCCCAATCAATCCACCCTTCCATCCCTCTCCCCCTCCCCCATTCTTCCATCCTCCCTCCCCCCTCCCGGTTACAATAGAAACACTACGGGGACGGGCCCAACGGGGAAAGAGGGGTACTGGGAAAAGGGGAGGTCCCCCTCCCTCCCCTCCCCCTTACCCCCTTCCCCCTCCCCTTCCCCCCTCCCCTCCCCCCTCCCTCCCCCTCCCCTCCTCCCTCCACACCTCCCTCCACACCTCCCTCCCCCCCTCCCGGTTACAATGGAAACCCTATGAGGACGGGCCCAACGGGGAAAGAGGGGTACTGGGAAAAGGGGAGGTCCCCCTTCCCCCCTCAACCCCTTCATCACCCCTCCTTCCCACCTCCATCCCCACTCCCTCCCCCCCTCCTCCCCCTCCCTCCCCAACTCCCTCCCCCCTCCCCCCTAACTCCCCCCTCCCTCCATCCCTCCCTCCCCAATCCCTCCCCCCCTCCCTCCACCCTTCCATCCCTCTCCCCCCTCCTTCCACCCTCCCTCCCCCGCTCCCGGTTACAATTGAAACCCTACGAGGACGGGCCCAACGGGGAAAGAGGAGTACTGGGAAAAGGGGAGGTCCCCCTCCCTCCCCCCTTCCCCCATCCCATCCCCCCTCCCTCCCCTCTCCCTCTCCCTCCCCCTTCCCCCCTTCCCCCCTCCCCTTCCCCCCTCCCCCCTCCCTCCCCTCCCCTCCTCCCTCCACACCTCCCTCCTCCCTCCCTCCCCCTTCCCGCCCTCCCCTCCTCCCGGTTACAATGGAAACCCTACGAGGACGGGCCCAACGGGGAAAGAGGGGTACTGGGAAAAGGGGAGGTCCCCCTCCCTCCCTCCCCCCTACCCACCTCCCTCCCCTCTCCCTCCCCCCCTTCCCTCCCCCCCTCCCCTCCCCCTCCCATCCCCCCCTCTCCCCCCTCCCTCCCCCCTACCCCCCTCCCTCCCCTCTCCCTCCCCCTCCCCTCCCCCCCTCCCTCCCCTCCTCCCTCCCCCTTCCCTCCCCCAACCCTCCCCCTTTCCTCCCCTCCCGGTTACAATGGAAACCCTACGAGGACGGGCCCAACGGGCCCACTCGGTCTAGTATCTATATAATACTAAAACTCTGCGGTCCAACATTCCGTATGTATGTATGTATATGTGTATGTACGGAAGATTACTTACAAACCCTACTCCTCCTAGACGGTACACCAAAGCGCTACGATTTTTGTACCGCCGTATTCACCATTAACCTGGGCAACTATTGTAAGTACTTTCGTTCAAATTGAAGCTACCTTTTTAAAGCTAGAGAGATATTAAAGTTTAAATTTTTCATTTCTAACCCTTTTCTTCAAGGGGCTACATTTGTTTCCAAAAGTTTACAGAAAAGGATTTAGTTTTCAGCAAGGATTTAGTTTTCAGCTTGTGACGGCTACATTGTTTCGAAAAGCTTCCAAGAAGTCTTTTTTGTTATTGCAAGTCAAGTCAAGTCAAGTCAGTTTTATTTGTATAGCACATTTAAAAACAACCCACGTTGACCAAAGTACTGCACATCTGATTAGGAAAAAAACAAAAAACATCTGATTAGGAAAAAAAAATAAAAATGAAGGCTATAGTGGTCACTTGACATACACAGATCAGGAGGAGAGTAAGGAGAGTAAGAGTGGGGCTGGGGGAGGAGAGAATGGGGGGTGTGGGGACGGGCCCAACGGGCCCTCCCCAACGGGCACACTTGGAGAGTAAGAGTGGGGCTGGGGGAGGAGAGAATGGGGGGTGTGGGGACGGGCCCAACGGGCCCTCTTTTCTAGTATAATACTAAAACTCTGCGGTCCAACATTCCGTATGTATGTATGTATATGTGTATGTACGGAAGATTACTTACAAACCCTACTCCTCCTAGACGGTACACCAAAGCGCTACGATTTTTGTACCGCCGTATTCACCATTAACCTGGGCAACTATTGTAAGTACTTTCGTTCAAATTGAAGCTACCTTTTTAAAGCTAGAGAGATATTAAAGTTTAAATTTTCATTTCTAACCCTTTTCTTCAAGGGGCTACATTTGTTTCCAAAAGTTTACAGAAAAGGATTTAGTTTTCAGCAAGGATTTAGTTTTCAGCTTGTGACGGCGGCTACATTGTTTCGAAAAGCTTCCAAGAAGTCTTTTTTGTTATTGCAAGTCAAGTCAAGTCAAGTCAAGTCACTTTTATTTGTATAGCACATTTAAAAACAACCCACGTTGACCAAAGTACTGCACATCTGATTAGGAAAAAAACCCAAAACATCTGATTAGGAAAAAAAAAAAAAAAAGAAGGCTATAGTGGTCACTTGACATACACAGATCAGGAGGACAGAGTAAGAGTGGGGCTGGGGGAGGAGAGAATGGGGGGTGTGGGGACGGGCCCAACGGGCCCTCCCCAACGGGCACACTTGGAGAGTAAGAGTGGGGCTGGGGGAGGAGAGAATGGGGGGTGTGGGGACGGGCCCAACGGGCCCTCTTTTCTAGTATAATACTAAAACTCTGCGGTCCAACATTCCGTATGTATGTATGTATATGTGTATGTACGGAAGATTACTTACAAACCCTACTCCTCCTAGACGGTACACCAAAGCGCTACGATTTTTGTACCGCCGTATTCACCATTAACCTGGGCAACTATTGTAAGTACTTTCGTTCAAATTGAAGCTACCTTTTTAAAGCTAGAGAGATATTAAAGTTTAAATTTTTCATTTCTAACCCTTTTCTTCAAGGGGCTACATTTGTTTCCAAAAGTTTCCAGAAAAGGATTTAGTTTTCAGCAAGGATTTAGTTTTCAGCTTGTGACGGCTACATTGTTTCGAAAAGCTTCCAAGAAGTCTTTTTTGTTATTGCAAGTCAAGTCAAGTCAAGTCAGTTTTATTTGTATAGCACATTTAAAAACAACCCACGTTGACCAAAGTACTGCACATCTGATTAGGAAAAAACAAACAAACATCTGATTAGGGAAAAAAAAAAAGAATGAAGGCTATAGTGGTCACTTGACATACACAGATCAGGAGGACGGGCCCAACGGGCACACTTGGAGAGTAAGAGTGGGGCTGGGGGAGGAGAGAATGGGGGGTGTGGGGACGGGCCCAACGGGCCCTCTTTTCCGGGCCCAACGGGCACACTTGGAGAGTAAGAGTGGGGCTGGGGGAGTGAGAATGGGGGGTGTGGGGACGGGCCCAACGGGCCCTCTTTTCTAGTATAATACTAAAACTCTGCATTCGTATGTAGGGATGTATGTGTGTATGTACGGAAGTTTAACTTACAAACCCTACTCCTCCAAGACGGTACACCAAAGCGCTACGATTTTTGTACCGCCGTATTCACCATTAACCTGGGCAACTATTGTAAGTACTTTCGTTCAAATTGAAGCTACCTTTTTAAAGCTAGAGAGATATTAAAGTTTAAATTTTCATTTCAAAGTTTAAATTTTCATTTCTAACCCTTTTCTTCAAGGGGCTACATTTGTTTCCAAAAGTTTACAGAAAAGCATTTAGTTTTCAGCAAGGATTTAGTTTTCAGCTTGTGACGGCTACATTGTTTCGAAAAGCTTCCAAGAAGTCTTTTTTGTTATTGCAAGTCAAGTCAAGTCAAGTCACTTTTATTTGTATAGCACATTTAAAAACAACCCACGTTGACCAAAGTACTGCACATCTGATTAGGAAAAAAAAACAAAACATCTTGGAGAGTAAGAGTGGGGCTGGGGGAGGAGAGAATGGGGGGTGTGGGGACGGGCCCAACGGGCCCTCCCCAACGGGCACACTTGGAGAGTAAGAGTGGGGCTGGGGGAGGAGAGAATGGGGGGTGTGGGGACGGGCCCAACGGGCCCTCTTTTCTAGTATATAATACTAAAACTCTGCGTTCGTATGTAGGGATGTATGTGTGTATGTACGGAAGTTTAACTTACAAACCCTACTCCTCCAAGACGGTACACCAAAGCGCTACGATTTTTGTACCGCCGTATTCACAATTAACCTGGGCAACTATTGTAAGTACTTTCGTTCAAATTGAAGCTACCTTTTTAAAGCTAGAGAGATATTAAAGTTTAAATTTTCATTTCTAACCCTTTTCTTGAAGGGGCTACATTTGTTTCCAAAAGTTTCCAGAAAAGGATTTAGTTTTCAGCAAGGATTTAGTTTTCAGCTTGTGACGGCTACATTGTTTCGAAAAGCTTCCAAGAAGTCTTTTTTGTTATTGCAAGTCAAGTCAAGTCAAGTCAAGTCACTTTTATTTGTATAGCACATTTAAAAACAACCCACGTTGACCAAAGTGCTGCACATCTGATTAGGGAAAAAAAACAAAACATCTGATTAGGAAAAAAAAAAAAAAAAGAAGGCTATAGTGGTCACTTGACATACACAGATCAGGAGGACGGGCCCAACGGGCACACTTGGAGAGTAAGAGTGGGGCTGGGGGAGGAGAGAATGGGGGGTGTGGGGACGGGCCCAACGGGCCCTCTTTTCTAGTATAATACTAAAAGTCTGCGTTCGTATGTATGTGTGTATGTACGGAAGATTCCTAAGTTTAACTTACAAACCCTACTCCTCCAAGACGGTACACCAAAGCGCTACGATTTTTGTACCGCCGTATTCACCATTAACCTGGGCAACTATTGTAAGTACTTTCGTTCAAATTGAAGCTACCTTTTTAAAGCTAGAGAGATATTAAAGTTTAAATTTTCATTTCTAAACCTTTTCTTGAAGGGGCTTCAGCGCGTGATGGCTACATTTGTTTCCAAAAGTTTCCAGAAAAGGATTTAGTTTTCAGCTTGTGACGGCTACATTGTTTCGAAAAGCTTCCAAGAAGTCTTTTTTGTTATTGCAAGTCAAGTCAAGTCAAGTCAAGTCAGTTTTATTTGTATAGCACATTTAAAAACAACCCACGTTGACCAAAGTGCTGCACATCTGATTAGGAAAAAAAACCAAAACATCTGATTAGGAAAAAAAAAAAAAAAGAAGGCTATAGTGGTCACTTGACATACACAGATCAGGAGGACGGGCCCAACGGGCACACTTGGAGAGTAAGAGTGGGGCTGGGGGAGGAGAGAATGGGGGGTGTGGGGACGGGCCCAACGGGCCCTCTTTTCTAGTATACTACTAAAACTCTGACGTTCGTGTGTATGTATGCAAACATTCCGTGTGTATGTACGGAAGATTCCGAAGTGTCTTTGCTTGACGCTTAACTTACAAACCCTACTCCTCCAAGACGGTACACCAAAGCGCTACGATTTTTGTACCACCATATTCAACATTAACCTGGCCAACTATTGTAAGTACTTTCATTCAAATTGAAGCTACCTTTTTAAAGCTAGAGAGATATTAAAGTTTAAAATTTTCATTTCTAACCCTTTTCTTGAAGGGGCTTCAGCGCGTGATGTCACAATGGCACCCGTGCACCAATGAGAGATCAGCTCGCGATGGACAAGCAGCTGCTATTGGGTGTTTACTCTTTGCAGAGGTTTTAAATTTACATAATTTTGTTTCTGACCTTTTTTTTCAAGGTCTTCAGCTTGTGACGACACAATGCTTGTGTGAGATGGTTGCAACATTGTTGCGAAAAGCAACTGCCAGTTTTTTAAAGGTGTGCAAGTCACTTAACATACACAGATCAGCATGGGGCCCCTATTCCCTCCCTCCCCCCTCTTCCCCCCTCAACCCCTTCCTCCCCACTCCTTCCCACCTCCAACCCCACTCCCTCCCCCCCTCCTCCCCAACTCCCTCCCCACCTCCCTCACCCCTCCTCCCCTAACTCACCCCCCTCCCTCCTTCCCTCCATCCCTCCCCCCCTTCCTCCTCCCTTCCATCCCTCTCCCCCTCCCCCCTCCTTCCACCCTCCCTCCCCCCCTTCTGGTTACAATGGAAACCCTACGGGGACGGGCCCAACGGGGAAAGAGGGGTACTGGGAAAAGGGGAGGTCCCCCTCCCTCCTCCTTTCCGCCCTCCCTCCCCCCTCCCTCCCCCTCCCTCCTTTCTCCCTCCCCTCCCCTCCTCCCTCCACACCTCCCTGTTCCCTCCCTCCCCCTTCCCTCCCTCCCCTCCTGCCGGTTACAATGGAAACCCTATGAGGACGGGCCCAACGGGGAAAGAGGGGTACTGGGAAAAGGGGGGGTCCCCCTCCCTCCCCCACTTTCCCCCTCCCCTCCCTCCCCCTCCCCTCCACATCTCCCTCCTCCCTCCCTCCCCTTCCCTCCCTCCCCTCCTCCCGGTTACAATGGAAACCCTACGAGGACGGGCCCAACGGGGAAAGAGGGGTACTGGGAAAAGGGGAGGTCCCCCTCCCTCCCCCCTTCCCCATCCCATCCCCCCTCCCTCCCCTCTCCCTCCCCCATCCCCCCTTCCCTCCCTCCCCTTCCCACCTCCCTCCCCTCCTCCCTCCCCTCCTCCCTCCCTCCCCTTCCCTCCCTCCCATCCTCCCAATGCTTGTGTGAGATGGGTGCTACATTGTTTCGAAAAGCACCACTAACAGATCGTACTGAGAAGCACTATGTGACCGCGAATGTTTCAAAACAAGCACTTAAAAAGCACTTATCTTTTTTAAAGTTTTTTTAAAAATTGCAAGTCACATAACATACACAGATCAGCATTGGGCCCCTATGCTCGTGGGCCACCGGGGCAAGTGTTTCGAAAAAAGCACCGAGAGTGTGTCTGGGGGAGAGAGAATGGGGGGGTCTGAGAATGCGGACTGGGGAGGGGGACAACAGGGGTCGTTGAGGAGGGGGCTTGGTGGTGGGGGAAAGAGGGGTACTGGGAAAAGGGGAGGTTCCCCTTCACCCCTCAACCCCTTCCTCCCCCTCCTTCCCACCTCCATCCCCACTCCCTCCCCCCTCCTCCCACTCCCTCCCCAACTCCCTCCCCCATCCCTCCCCACCTCCCTCAACCCTCCCCCCTAACTCCCCCCCTCCCTCCTTCCCTCCATCCCTCCCTCCCCCACTCCCACCCCCCTCCCTCCACCCTTCCATCCCTCTCCCCCTCCCCCCTCCTTCCACCCTCCCTCCCCCGCTCCCGGTTACAATGGAAACCCTATGGGGATGGGCCCAACGGGGAAAGAGGGGTACTGGGAAAAGGGGAGGTCCCCCTCCCTCCCCCCTCCCTCCCCCTCCCCCCCTACCCCCCTTCCCCCCTCCACTCCACCCTCCACTCCACCCTCCCCTCCCCCCTTTCTCCCCCTCCCCTCCTCCCTCCACACCTCCCTCCTCCCTTCCTCCCCCTTCCCTCCCTCCAATCCTCCCGGTTACAATGGAAACCCTTCGAGGACGTGCCCAATTGGGAAAGCGGGGTACTGGGAAAAGGGGAGGTCCCCCTCCCTCCCCCCTTCCCCTCTCCCCTCCCCCCTCCCTCCCCCTTCCCCCTCCCTCCCCCTCCCTCCCCTCCCCCCCTCCCTCCCCCCTCCCCCCCTTCCCCCTCCCCTCCCCTCCCCCCTCCCTCCCCCTCCCCTCCTCCCTCCCTCCCCCTTCCCTCCCCCCACTCCCCTCCCGGTTACAATGGAAACCCTACGAGGACGGGCCCATCGGGCACACTTGTGCTAGTATACTACTAAAACTCTGCGTTCGTGTGTATGTACGAAAGATTCCGTATGTACGAAAGATTCCGAAGTGTCTTTGCTTGACGCTTAACTTACAAACCCTACTCCTCCAAGACGGTACACCAAAGCGCTACGATTTTTGTACCAACATATTCACCATTAACCTGGCCAACTATTGTAAGTACTTTCATTCAAATTGAAGCTACCTTTTTAAAGCTAGAGAAATATTAATGTTTAAATTTATCATTTCTAACCCTTTTCTTGAAGGGGCTTCAGCGTGTGATGTCACAATGGCACCCGTGCACCAATGAGAGATCAGCTCGCGATGGACAAGCAGCTGTTATTGGGTCACAATGCCCCTGTGAGATGAGCTCACCCCCCTTCACCCCCCCCCCCCCCCCCCCCCCCCCCCCCCCCCGCGTTATTCAGCGTGTGGCGTCACAATGGACAAGCAGCTGCTATTGGGTGTTTAATCTTTACAGACGTTTTAAATTCACATTTTTTTTCTGACCTTTTTTTTCAAAGTCGTGAGAAGCACTAAATGACCACGAATGTAGCAAAAACCGCACTTAAACAGCACTTTAAACAGCACTTTAAACAGCACTGTTTTCAAGTAGTCTTTTTTATTGCAAGTCACTTAACATACACAGATCAGCATGGGGCCTCTATGCTCGTGGGCCTCCGGTGCAAGTGTTGCGAAACAGCACTTGGAGTGTGTCTGGGGGAGAGAGAGAATGGGGGGGGGGTCTGAGAATGTGGACTGGGGAGGGGGACAACAGGGGTCGTTGCGGAGGTGGCATGGTGGTGGGGGAAAGAGGGGTACTGGGAAAAGGGGAGGTCCCCCTTCACCCCTCAACCCCTTCCTCCCTCCTCCTTCCCACCTCCATCCCCACTCCCTCCCCGCCTCCTCCCCCTCCCTCCCCCTCCCCTCCTCCCTCCACTCCTCCCTCCCTCCCTCCCCGCCTCCCGGTTACAATGGAAACCCTACAAGGACGGGCACAACGGGGAAAGAGGGGTACTGGGAAAAGGGGAGGTCCTCCTCCCTCCCCCCCTTCCCTCCCCCCTTCCCCCTCCCCCTTCCCCCCTCCCTCCCCCTCCCTCCCCCTCCCCCCTACCCCCTCCCTCCCCTCCCCTCCCCCCTCCCATCCCACAACGGGGAAAGAGGGGTACTGGGAAAACAGGTGGTCCCCCTACCCCCTCCCTCCACCCTCCCTCCCCGCCTCCCGGTTACTATGGAAACCCTACGAGGACGGGCCCAACGGGCCCACTTGGTCTAGTCTATCTATCTATCTATCTATCTATCTTCTATCTATCTATCTATATCTATCTTCTATCTATATAATACTAAAACTCTGCGGTCCAACATTCCGTATGTATGTATGTATATGTGTATGTACGGAAGATTACTTACAAACCCTACTCCTCCTAGACGGTACACCAAAGCGCTACGATTTTTGTACCGCCGTATTCACCATTAACCTGGGCAACTATTGTAAGTACTTTCGTTCAAATTGAAGCTACCTTTTTAAAGCTAGAGAGATATTAAAGTTTAAATTTTTCATTTCTAACCCTTTTCTTCAAGGGGCTACATTTGTTTCCAAAAGTTTCCAGAAAAGGATTTAGTTTTCAGCAAGGATTTAGTTTTCAGCTTGTGACGGCTACATTGTTTCGAAAAGCTTCCAAGAAGTCTTTTTTGTTATTGCAAGTCAAGTCAAGTCAAGTCAAGTCACTTTTATTTGTATAGCACATTTAAAAACAACCCACGTTGACCAAAGTACTGCACATCTGATTAGGAAAAAAAAAAAAAACATCTGATTAGGAAAAAGAAAAAAACGGGCACACTTGGAGAGTAAGAGTGGGGCTGGGGGAGGAGAGAATGGGGGGTGTGGGGACGGGCCCAACGGGCCCTCCCCAACGGGCACACTTGGAGAGTAAGAGTGGGGCTGGGGGAGGAGAGAATGGGGGGTGTGGGGACGGGCCCAACGGGCCCTCTTTTCTAGTATAATACTAAAACTCTGCGGTCCAACATTCCGTATGTATGTATGTATATGTGTATGTACGGAAGATTACTTACAAACCCTACTCCTCCTAGACGGTACACCAAAGCGCTACGATTTTTGTACCGCCGTATTCACCATTAACCTGGGCAACTATTGTAAGTACTTTCGTTCAAATTGAAGCTACCTTTTTAAAGCTAGAGAGATATTAAAGTTTAAATTTTTCATTTCTAACCCTTTTCTTCAAGGGGCTACATTTGTTTCCAAAAGTTTCCAGAAAAGGATTTAGTTTTCAGCAAGGATTTAGTTTTCAGCTTGTGACGGCTACATTGTTTCGAAAAGCTTCCAAGAAGTCTTTTTTGTTATTGCAAGTCAAGTCAAGTCAAGTCAAGTCAGTTTTATTTGTATAGAACATTTAAAAACAACCCACGTTGACCAAAGTACTGCACATCTGATTAGGAAAAAAAAAACAAACATCTGATTAGGGAAAAAAAAAAAGAATGAAGGCTATAGTGGTCACTTGACATACACAGATCAGGAGGACGGGCCCAACGGGCACACTTGGAGAGTAAGAGTGGGGCTGGGGGAGGAGAGAATGGGGGGTGTGGGGACGGGCCCAACGGGCCCTCTTTTCCGGGCCCAACGGGCACACTTGGAGAGTAAGAGTGGGGCTGGGGGAGTGAGAATGGGGGGTGTGGGGACGGGCCCAACGGGCCCTCTTTTCTAGTATATAATACTAAAACTCTGCGTTCGTATGTAGGGATGTATGTGTGTATGTACGGAAGTTTAACTTACAAACCCTACTCCTCCAAGACGGTACACCAAAGCGCTACGATTTTTGTACCGCCGTATTCACAATTAACCTGGGCAACTATTGTAAGTACTTTCGTTCAAATTGAAGCTACCTTTTTAAAGCTAGAGAGATATTAAAGTTTAAATTTTCATTTCTAACCCTTTTCTTCAAGGGGCTACATTTGTTTCCAAAAGTTTCCAGAAAAGGATTTAGTTTTCAGCAAGGATTTAGTTTTCAGCTTGTGACGGCTACATTGTTTCGAAAAGCTTCCAAGAAGTCTTTTTTGTTATTGCAAGTCAAGTCAAGTCAAGTCAAGTCAAGTCACTTTTATTTGTATAGCACATTTAAAAACAACCCACGTTGACCAAAGTGCTGCACATCTGATTAGGGAAAAAAAACAAAACATCTGATTAGGAAAAAAAAAAAAAAAAGAAGGCTATAGTGGTCACTTGACATACACAGATCAGGAGGACGGGCCCAACGGGCACACTTGGAGAGTAAGAGTGGGGCTGGGGGAGGAGAGAATGGGGGGTGTGGGGACGGGCCCAACGGGCCCTCTTTTCTAGTATAATACTAAAAGTCTGCGTTCGTATGTATGTGTGTATGTACGGAAGATTCCTAAGTTTAACTTACAAACCCTACTCCTCCAAGACGGTACACCAAAGCGCTACGATTTTTGTACCGCCGTATTCACCATTAACCTGGGCAACTATTGTAAGTACTTTCGTTCAAATTGAAGCTACCTTTTTAAAGCTAGAGAGATATTAAAGTTTAAATTTTCATTTCTAAACCTTTTCTTGAAGGGGCTTCAGCGCGTGATGGCTACATTTGTTTCCAAAAGTTTCCAGAAAAGGATTTAGTTTTCAGCTTGTGACGGCTACATTGTTTCGAAAAGCTTCCAAGAAGTCTTTTTTGTTATTGCAAGTCAAGTCAAGTCAAGTCAAGTCAGTTTTATTTGTATAGCACATTTAAAAACAACCCACGTTGACCAAAGTGCTGCACATCTGATTAGGAAAAAAAAACAAAACATCTGATTAGGAAAAAAAAAAAAAAAGAAGGCTATAGTGGTCACTTGACATACACAGATCAGGAGGACGGGCCCAACGGGCACACTTGGAGAGTAAGAGTGGGGCTGGGGGAGGAGAGAATGGGGGGTGTGGGGACGGGCCCAACGGGCCCTCTTTTCTAGTATACTACTAAAACTCTGACGTTCGTGTGTATGTATGCAAACATTCCGTGTGTATGTACGGAAGATTCCGAAGTGTCTTTGCTTGACGCTTAACTTACAAACCCTACTCCTCCAAGACGGTACACCAAAGCGCTACGATTTTTGTACCACCATATTCAACATTAACCTGGCCAACTATTGTAAGTACTTTCATTCAAATTGAAGCTACCTTTTTAAAGCTAGAGAGATATTAAAGTTTAAAATTTTCATTTCTAACCCTTTTCTTGAAGGGGCTTCAGCGCGTGATGTCACAATGGCACCCGTGCACCAATGAGAGATCAGCTCGCGATGGACAAGCAGCTGCTATTGGGTGTTTACTCTTTGCAGAGGTTTTAAATTTACATAATTTTGTTTCTGACCTTTTTTTTCAAGGTCTTCAGCTTGTGACGACACAATGCTTGTGTGAGATGGTTGCAACATTGTTGCGAAAAGCAACTGCCAGTTTTTTAAAGTTGTGCAAGTCACTTAACATACACAGATCAGCATGGGGCCCCTATTCCCTCCCTCCCCCCTCTTCCCCCCTCAACCCCTTCCTCCCCACTCCTTCCCACCTCCAACCCCACTCCCTCCCCCCCTCCTCCCCAACTCCCTCCCCACCTCCCTCACCCCTCCTCCCCTAACTCACCCCCCTCCCTCCTTCCCTCCATCCCTCCCCCCCTTCCTCCTCCCTTCCATCCCTCTCCCCCTCCCCCCTCCTTCCACCCTCCCTCCCCCCCTTCTGGTTACAATGGAAACCCTACGGGGACGGGCCCAACGGGGAAAGAGGGGTACTGGGAAAAGGGGAGGTCCCCCTCCCTCCTCCTTTCCGCCCTCCCTCCCCCCTCCCTCCCCCTCCCTCCTTTCTCCCTCCCCTCCCCTCCTCCCTCCACACCTCCCTGTTCCCTCCCTCCCCCTTCCCTCCCTCCCCTCCTGCCGGTTACAATGGAAACCCTATGAGGACGGGCCCAACGGGGAAAGAGGGGTACTGGGAAAAGGGGGGGTCCCCATCCCTCCCCCACTTTCCCCCTCCCCTCCTCCCCCTCCCCTCCACATCTCCCTCCTCCCTCCCCCCCCTTCCCTCCCTCCCCTCCTCCCGGTTACAATGGAAACCCTACGAGGACGGGCCCAACGGGGAAAGAGGGGTACTGGGAAAAGGGGAGGTCCCCCTCCCTCCCCCCTTCCCCATCCCATCCCCCCTCCCTCCCCTCTCCCTCCCCCATCCCCCCTTCCCTCCCTCCCCTTCCCACCTCCCTCCCCTCCTCCCTCCCCTCCTCCCTCCCTCCCCTTCCCTCCCTCCCATCCTCCCAATGCTTGTGTGAGATGGGTGCTACATTGTTTCGAAAAGCACCACTAACAGATCGTACTGAGAAGCACTATGTGACCGCGAATGTTTCAAAACAAGCACTTAAAAAGCACTTATCTTTTTTTAAAGTTTTTTTAAAAATTGCAAGTCACATAACATACACAGATCAGCATTGGGCCCCTATGCTCGTGGGCCACCGGGGCAAGTGTTTCAAAAAAAGCACCGAGAGTGTGTCTGGGGGAGAGAGAATGGGGGGGTCTGAGAATGCGGACTGGGGAGGGGGACAACAGGGGTCGTTGCGGAGGGGGCTTGGTGGTGGGGGAAAGAGGGGTACTGGGAAAAGGGGAGGTTCCCCTTCACCCCTCAACCCCTTCCTCCCCCTCCTTCCCACCTCCATCCCCACTCCCTCCCCCCTCCTCCCACTCCCTCCCCAACTCCCTCCCCCATCCCTCCCCACCTCCCTCAACCCTCCCCCCTAACTCCCCCCCTCCCTCCTTCCCTCCATCCCTCCCTCCCCCACTCCCACCCCCCTCCCTCCACCCTTCCATCCCTCTCCCCCTCCCCCCTCCTTCCACCCTCCCTCCCCCGCTCCCGGTTACAATGGAAACCCTATGGGGATGGGCCCAACGGGGAAAGAGGGGTACTGGGAAAAGGGGAGGTCCCCCTCCCTCCCCCCTCCCTCCCCCTCCCCCCCTACCCCCCTTCCCCCCTCCACTCCACCCTCCACTCCACCCTCCCCTCCCCCCTTTCTCCCCCTCCCCTCCTCCCTCCACACCTCCCTCCTCCCTTCCTCCCCCTTCCCTCCCTCCAATCCTCCCGGTTACAATGGAAACCCTTCGAGGACGTGCCCAATTGGGAAAGCGGGGTACTGGGAAAAGGGGAGGTCCCCCTCCCTCCCCCCTTCCCCTCTCCCCTCCCCCCTCCCTCCCCCTTCCCCCCTCCCTCCCCCTCCCTCCCCTCCCCCCCTCCCTCCCCCCTCCCCCCCTTCCCCCTCCCCTCCCCTCCCCCCTCCCTCCCCCTCCCCTCCTCCCTCCCTCCCCCTTCCCTCCCCCCACTCCCCTCCCGGTTACAATGGAAACCCTACGAGGACGGGCCCATCGGGCACACTTGTGCTAGTATACTACTAAAACTCTGCGTTCGTGTGTATGTACGAAAGATTCCGTATGTACGAAAGATTCCGAAGTGTCTTTGCTTGACGCTTAACTTACAAACCCTACTCCTCCAAGACGGTACACCAAAGCGCTACGATTTTTGTACCAACATATTCACCATTAACCTGGCCAACTATTGTAAGTACTTTCATTCAAATTGAAGCTACCTTTTTAAAGCTAGAGAAATATTAATGTTTAAATTTATCATTTCTAACCCTTTTCTTGAAGGGGCTTCAGCGTGTGATGTCACAATGGCACCCGTGCACCAATGAGAGATCAGCTCGCGATGGACAAGCAGCTGTTATTGGGTCACAATGCCCCTGTGAGATGAGCTCACCCCCCTTCACCCCCCCCCCCCCCCCCCGCGTTATTCAGCGTGTGGCGTCACAATGGACAAGCAGCTGCTATTGGGTGTTTAATCTTTACAGACGTTTTAAATTCACATTTTTTTTCTGACCTTTTTTTTCAAAGTCGTGAGAAGCACTAAATGACCACGAATGTAGCAAAAACCGCACTTAAACAGCACTTTAAACAGCACTTTAAACAGCACTGTTTTCAAGTAGTCTTTTTTATTGCAAGTCACTTAACATACACAGATCAGCATGGGGCCTCTATGCTCGTGGGCCTCCGGTGCAAGTGTTGCGAAACAGCACTTGGAGTGTGTCTGGGGGAGAGAGAGAATGGGGGGGGGTCTGAGAATGTGGACTGGGGAGGGGGACAACAGGGGTCGTTGCGGAGGTGGCATGGTGGTGGGGGAAAGAGGGGTACTGGGAAAAGGGGAGGTCCCCCTTCACCCCTCAACCCCTTCCTCCCTCCTCCTTCCCACCTCCATCCCCACTCCCTCCCCGCCTCCTCCCCCTCCCTCCCCAACTCCCTCCCTCCCCACCTCCCTCAACCCACCCCACCTAACCCCCCCCCTCCCTCCCCTCCATCCCTCCCTCCCCCAATCCCTCCCCCTCCCTCCACCCTTCCATCCCTCTCCCCCTCCCCCCTCCTTCCACCCTCCCTCCCCCCTCCCGGTTACAATGGAAACCCTACGGGGACGGGCCCAACGGGGAAAGAAGGGTACTGGGAAAAGGGGAGGTCCCCCTCCCTCCCCCTTCCACCCTCCCTCCCTCCCCCTCCCCCCTACCCCCTACCTCCCCTCTCCCTCCCCCCTCCCCCCCTTCCCCCCTCCACTCCCCCCTCCCCTCCCACCCTCCCTCCCCCTCCCCTCCTCCCTCCACACCTCCCTCCTCCCTCCCTCCCCCTTCCCTCCCTCCCCTCCTCCCGGTTAAAATGGAAACCCTACGAGGACGGGCCCAACGGGGAAAGAGGGGTACTGTGAAAAGGGGAGGTCCCCCTCCCTCACCCTTCCCCCCTCCCCTCCCCCTCCCTCCCCCCTAAACCCCTCCCTCCCCTCTCCCTCCCTCCCCCCCCTTCCCCCTCCCTCCCCCTCCCCTCCTCCCTCCACACCTCCCTCCTCCCTCCCCCTTCCCTCCCTCCCCTCCTCCCGGTTACAATGGAAACCCTACGAGGACGGGCCCAACGGGGAAAGAGGGGTACTGGGAAAAGGGGAGGTCCCCCTCCCTCCCCCCTCCCCTCCCCCCCTCCCCCTCCCCCCCTACCCCGCTCCCTCCCCTCTCCCTCCCCCTCCCCTACTCTCCCCCCTCCCCTACCCCTCCCTCCCCCTCCCCCCTCCCTCCCCTCTCCCTCCCCCCTCCCCCCCTTCCCCCCTCCCCTCCCCCCCATCCCTCCCCCTCCCCTCCTCCCTTCCTCCCCCTTCCCTACCCCCCACTCCCCTCCCAGTTACAATGGAAACCCTACGATGACGGGCCCAACGGGCACACTTGTGCTAGTATACTATTAAAACTCAGATCTTGTGAATATATTTGTATCTGGGTTTCATTTTGTATCAGTGATTTCGGCAAAACGGTAAACCGTCGCGCCACGGGTTTTGCACCGCCTTAATCACCAACCTCCCGTCTGACCGGCCGCAATATTTTCATTTAATTTGGTCGTATATTTTTTAAGTTACAGAGGTTTTCAAGCGCTGCCCCCCCTGATTTATCGAAGTTTTTACAGAAGGGGGGCGCTGCGGTGCGGATTAATCTTCACTGTGATGTCACAATGCCCCTGTGAGATGAACTCGAGCTGACCCCCCTTCCCCCCCCCCCCCCCCGCGGTATTCAGCGTGTGATGTCACATTGGACAAGCAGCTGCTATTGGGTGTCTACTCTTTACAAATTTACATTTTTTTATGAGAAGCACTTGGTCAAGTCAAGTCAATTATATTTGTATAGCAACCCACGTTGACCAAAGTGCTGTACATCTGAATAGGTACTAAGGAAAAAAATGAAATATACAGTGGCACGCAAACAGTTCACAGCACCTCCTCAATGAGCCTCAAACGGTAGGGAGTAGAAATAGATTTTGAGCCTGGACTTAAAGGAGTGGATGGAGGGGGCAGTTCTGATGGGGGGAGGGATGCTGTTCCACAGTCTAGGAGCTGCAACCGCAAAAGCTCGGTCACCCCTGAGCTCGGTCCCCCATCCACGAAGGGGGACTGGGGAGGGGGACAACAGGGGTCGTTGCGGAGGGGGCTTGGTGGTGGGGGAAAGAGGGGTACTGGGAAAAGAGGAGGTCCCCCTTCCCCCTTCCCCCCTCAACCCCTTCATCCCCCCCTCCTTCCCACCTCCATCCCCACTCCCTCCCCCCCTCCTCCCCAACTCCCTCCCCCTCCCTCACCGCTCCCCCCTAACTCCCCCCCCTCCCTTCTTCCCTCCATCCCTCCCTCCCCCAATCCCTCCCTCCACCCTTCCATCCCTCTCCCCCTTCCACCCTCCCTCCCCCCTCCCGGTTACAATGGAAATCCTACGGGGACGGGCCCAACGGGGAAAGAGGGGTACTGGGAAAAGGGGAGGTCTCCCTCCCTCACCACTCCCTCCCCCTTCCCCCCTCCCTCCCCCTGCCCCACTCCCTCCCCCTCCCCCCTACCCCCCTCCCTCCCCTCTCCCTCCTCCTCCCCCCCCTTCCCCCCTCCACCCCCCTCCCCCTCCCTCCCCTCCTCCCTCCACACCTCCCTCCCTCCCTCCCCCTTCCCTCCATCCCCTCCTCCCGGTTACAATGGAAAACCTACGAGGACGGGCCCAACGGGGAAAGAGGGGTACTGGGAAAAGGGGAGGTCCCCCTCCCTCCCCCTTCCCCCCTCCCCTCCCCCTCCCTCCCCTCCCCCTACCCCTCTCCCTCCCCCTACCCCTCTCCCTCCCCCCTAACTCCCCCGCCTCCCTCCTTCCCTCCCTCCCCAATCCCTCCCCCCTCCCTCCACCCTTCCATCCCTCTCCCCCTCCCCCCTCCTTCCACCCTCCCTCCCCCCTCCCGGTTACAATGGAAATCCTACGGGGACGGGCCCAACGGGGAAAGAGGGGTACTGGGAAAAGGGGAGGTCCCCCTCCCTCCCTACTCCCTCCCCCTTCCCCCTCCCTCCCCCTCCCCCCTACCCCCTCCCTCCCCTCTCCCTCCACCCTTCCCCCCTCCACCCCCTCCCCTCCCCCCTCCCTCCCCCTCACCTCCTCCCTCCACACCTCCCTCCCTCCTTCCCACTTCCCTCCCTCCCCTCCTCCCGGTTACAATGGAAACCCTACGAGGACGGGCCCAACGGGGAAAGAGGGGTACTGGGAAAAGGGGAGGTCCCCCTCCCACCCCCTGACCCCCTCCCCTCCCCCCCTCCCTCCCCCTCCCCCCTACCCCTCCCCCCCTCCCCCCTACCCCTCTCCCTCCCGCCTCCTCCTTCCCTCTCCTCCCCTCCCCCTCCCTCCCCCTACCCTCCTCCCTCCACACCTCCCTCCTCCCTCCCTCCCTCCCCTTCCCTCCCTCCCATCCTCCCGGTTACAATGGAAACCCTACGAGGACGGGCCCAACGGGGAAAGAGGGGTACTGGGAAAAGGGGAGGTCCCCCTCCCTCCCGCCTTCTCCCCTCCCACTTCTCCCCTCCCCCTTCCCTCCCCCTCCCCCCTCCCCCCTCCCCCCTCCCCCCTCCCCCTTCCCCCTTCCCCCCTTCCCCCCTCCTCCCTCCACACCTCCCTCCCTCCCTCCCCTTCCCTCCCTCCCCTCCTCCCGGTTACAATGGAAACCCTACGAGGACGGGCCCAACGGGGAAAGAGGGGTACTTGGAAAAGGGGAGGTCCCCCTCCCTCCCCCCTTCTCCCCCTCCCCCTTCTCCCCTCCCCCGTCCCTCCCCCTCCCCCTCCCCCCTCCCCCCTTCCCCCCCTCCCCCCCTCCTCCCTCCACTCCTCCCTCCCTCCCCCTTCCCTCCCTCCCCTCCTCCCGGTTACAATGGAAACCCTACTAGGACGGGCCCAACGGGGAAAGAGGGGTACTGGGAAAAGGGGAGGTCCCCCTCCCTCCCCCCTTCCCCCCTCCTCCCTTCCCCTCTCCCCTCCCCCCTCCCCCCCCTCCCTCCCCCCTACCCCTCTCCCTCCCCCCTCCCCTCCCCCCTCCCTCCCCCTCCCCCCTTCCCCCCCCCTCCCCTCCTCCCTCCCTCCCCCTTCCCTCCCCCCCGCTCCCCTCCCGGTTACAATGGAAACCCTACGAGGACGGGCCCAACGGGCACACTTGTGCTAGTCTATCTATCTAACTATCTATATACTATTAAAACTCAGATCTTGTATGTGTATGTATTTTTGGGGGGTTTGACCTGGTATATAGATAACAGCGATTTTCAGGGGGGCGCTGCGGTGCGGATTTAGTCTTCAGCCTGTGATGTCACAATGCCCATGTGAGATGAGCTCGAGCTGACCCCCCTTCCACCCCCCCCCCCCCGCGGTATTCAGCGTGTGACGTCACAATGGACAAGCAGCTGCTATTGGGTGTTTACTCTTTACAAATTTACATCTTTTTATTTTTAAGCTTTTTTTTCCAAGGTCTTCAGCTTGTGACATCACAATGCTTGTGCTACATTGTAGCGAAAAGCAACTGATTGTTTTTTAAAGTTGTGTTTTTCATTGCAAGTCACTTAACATACACAGATCAGCATGGGGGTACTGGGAAAAGGGGAGGTCCCCCTTCCCCCCCTCATCCCCTTCCTTCGCACTCCTTCACCCCTCCATCCCCACTCCCTCCTCCCCCAACTCCCTCCCCATCCCTCCCCACCTCCCTCACCCCTCCCCCTAACTCCCCCCCTCCCTCCTTCCCTCCATCCCTCCATCCCTCCCCCCCTCCCTCCACCCTTCCATCCCTCTCCCCCTCCCCCCTCCTTCCACCCTCCCTCCCCCTCTTCCGGTTACAATGGAAACCTTACGGGGACAGGCCCAACGGGGAAAGAGGGGTACTGGGAAAAGGGGAGGTACCCCTCCCTCCCCCCTTTCCCCCTCCCCTCCCCCCTCCCTCCCCCCTCCCTCCAACTCCCCCCCTTCCCCCCACCCCTTCCCCCCTCCCCTCCTACCCCTTCCCCCCTCCCCGCCCCTCACCTCCTCCACCCCCTCCCTTCCTCCCTCCCTCCCCCCTCCCTCCCCGCCTCCCAGTTACAATGGAAACCCTACGAGGACGGGCCCAACGGGGAAAGAGGGGTACTGGGAAAAGGGGAGGTCCCCCTCCCTCCCCCTTCCCCCTTCCCCCTCCCCTCCCCCTCCCTTCCCCCTCCCCTCCCTCCCCCTCCCTCCCCCTCCCCCCTCCCTCCCCTCTCCCTCCCCTTCCCCCCTCCCCTCCCCCTCCCTCCCCCTCCCCCCTACCCCCCTCCCTCCCCCTCCACACCTCCCTCCTCCCTCCCTCCCCCTTCCCTCCCCCCCACTCCCCTCTCGGTTACAATGGAAACCCTAAAAACAGCACTTAAACAACACTTTAAACTGCACTTTAACACAGCACTGTTTTCAACTAGTCTTTTTTATTGCAAGTCACTTAACATACACAGATCAGCATGGGGCCTCTATGCTCTGATTGTTTTTTAAAGTTGTGTTTTTTATTGCAAGTCACTTAACATACACAGATCAGCATGGGGCCCCTATTCCCTCCCTCCCCCCCTTCCCCCCTCAACCCCTTCCTCCCCACTCCTTCCCACCTCCATCCCCACTCCCTCCCCCCTTCCCCCCTCCCCTCCCCCCTCCCTCCCCCTCCCTCCACCTCCACCCCCTTCCCCCTCCCCCCTTCCTCCCTCCCCTCCCCCCCTTCCCCCTCCCCTCCCCCTTCCCTCCCCCTCCCCTCCTCCATCCACACCTCCCTCCTCCCTCCCTCCCCCCCCTCCCTCCCCGCCTCCCGGTTACAATGGAAACCCTACGAGGACGGGCCCAACGGGGAAAGAGGGGTACTGGGGAAAGGGGAGATCCCTCTCCCTCCCCCCTTCCCCCCTCCTTCCCCCTCCCTCCCCCTTCCCCCCTCCTTCCCGCTCCCTCCCCCACCCCCTCCCTACCCTCTCCCTCCCCCCTCCCTACCCTCTCCCTACCCCCTCCCCTCCGTCCCCCCTCCCTCCCCCTACCCCCTCCCTCCCCTCACCCTCCCCCCTTCCCCCCTCCCCTCCCCCCTCCCTCCCCTCCTCCCTCCCTCCACCTTCCCTACCCCCCACTCACCTCCATCCCCACTCCCTCCCCCTCCTCCCCAACTCCCTCCCCCCTCCCTCCCCACCTCCCTCACCCCTCCCCCCTAACTCCCCCCCCCTCCCTCCTTCCCTCCATCCCTCCCCCCTCCCTCCACCCTTCAATCCCTCTCCCCCTCCCACCTCCTTCCACCATCCCTCCCCCCCTTCCGGTTACAATGGAAACCTTACGGGGACGGGCCCAACGGGGAAAGAGGGGTACTGGGAAAAGGGGAGGTCACCCTCCCTCCCCCCTTCCCCCTCCCCCCTCCACTCCCCCCTCCCTCACCCTCCCCCCCTACCCCCGTCCCTACCCCCTCCCCCTCCCCCCTCCCTCCCCCTCCCCACCCCCCTCCACACCTCCCTCCCCTTCCCCCCCACTCCCCTCCCGGTTACAATGGAAACACTACGAGGACGGGCCCAACGGGGAAAGAGGGGTACTGGGAAAAGGGGAGGTCCCCCTCCCTCCCCCCTTCCCCCTCCCCTCCCCCTTCCCTCCCCCTCCCCCCCTACCCCCGACCTCCCCTCTCCCTCCCCCTCCCCCCCTCCCTCCCCCTCCCCTCCTCCCTCCACACCTCCCTCCTCCCTCCCTCCCCCTTCCCTCGCTCCCCTCCACCCGTCTACAATGGAAACCCTACGAGGACAGGCCCAACGGGGAAAGAGGGGTACTGGGAAAAGGGGAGGTCCCCCTCCCTCCCCCCTTCCCCCCTCCCCTCCCCCTCCCTCCACCCTCCCTCTCCCTCCCCCCTACCCCCTCCCTCCCCTCTCCCTCCTTTTTTTGCGGAAAAAAGGCGGACCGTAGCGCCACGGTTTTCGCACCGCCTCAATCGCCAATCTCGCGCTCGCTCGGCCGTGATATTTTCATTTAATTTGATCGCGTATTTTTTAAGTTACAGAGGTTTTAAAGCACTGCCCCCCCCCCCTTTTCAGGGGGGCGCTGCGGTGCGGATTTAGTCTTCAGCGTGTGGTGTCACAATGCCCCTGTGAGATGAGCTCGAGCTCGAGCTGACCCCCCTCCCCCCCCCTTCAGCGTGTGACGTCACAATGGACAAGCAGCTGCTATTGGGTGTCTACTCTTTACAAATTTACATCTTTTTATTTTTAACCTTTTTTTTCAAGGTCGTGAGAAGCACTAAGTGACCGCGAATGTAGCAAAAACAGCACTTAAACAGCACTTTGAATAGCACTTTAAACAGCACTGTTTTCTAGCAGTCTTTTTTATTGCAAGTCACTTAACATACACAGATCAGCATGGGCCTCTATGCTCGTGGGCCACCGGGGCAAGTGTTGCGAAACAGCACTTGGAGTGTGTCTGGGGGGGATAGAGAGAATGGGGGGGGGGGTCTGAGAATGGGGACTGGGGAGGGGGACAACAGGGGTCGTTGTGGAGGGGGCTTGGTGGTGGGGGAAAGAGGGGTACTGGGAAAAGGGGAGGTCCCCCTTCACCCCTCAACCCCTTCCTCCCCCTCCTTCCCACCTCCATCCCCACTCCCTCCCCCCCTCCTCCCCCTCCCTCCCCAACTCCCTCCCCCCTCCCTCCCCACCTCCCTCAAACCTCCCCCCCTAACTCCCCCCCCTCCCTCCTTCCCTCCATCCCTCCCTCCCCCAATCCCTCCACACTTCCATCCCTCTCCCCCTCCTCCCTCCTTCCACCCTCCCTCCCCCTCCCGGTTAAAATGGAAACCCTACGGGGACGGGCCCAACGGGGAAAGAGGGGTACTGGGAAAAGGGGAGGTCCCCCTCCCTCCCCCTTCCACCCTCCCTCCCCCTCCTCTCCCTCCCCTCTACCCCCTTCCCCCTCCACTCCCCCCTCCCCTCCCCCCTCCCTCCCCTCCTCCCTCCACACCTCCCTCCTCCCTCCCTCCCCCTTCCCTCCCTCCCCTCCTCCCGGTTACAATGGAAACCCTACGAGGACGGCTCCAACGGGGAAAGAGGGGTACTGGGAAAAGGGGAGGTCCCCCTCCCTCACCCTTCCCCCCTCCCCTCCCCCCCTCCGTCCCCCTCCCTCCCCCTCCACCCCTACCCCTCTCCCTCCCCCTCCCCCCCTTCCCCCTACCCTCCCCCCTCCCTCCCCCTCCCCTCCTCCCTCCACACCTCCCTCCTCCCTCCCTCCCCCTTCCCTCCCTCCCCTCCTCCCGGTTACAATGGAAACCCTACGAGGACGGGCCCAACGGGGAAAGAGGGGTACTGGGAAAAGGGGAGGTCCCCCGCCCTCTCCCCTTCCCCCTTACCCATCCCCCTCCCTCCCCCCTCCCTCCCCCCTACCCCCCTCCCTCCCCTCTCCCTCCCCCCTTCCCCCTCCCCCTCCCTCCCCCTCCCCTCCTCCCTTCCCCCTTCCCTCCCTCCCCTCCTCCCGGTTACAATGGATCCCTACGAGGACGGGCCCAACGGGGAAAGAGGGGTACTGGGAAAAGGGGAGGTCCCCCTCCCTCACCCTTCCCCCCCTCCCCTCCCCCCTCCCTCCCCCTCCCCCCCTCCCTCCCCCTCCCCCCTACCCCTCTCCCTCCCCCTCCCCCCTTCCCACCTACCCTCCCTCCCCCTCCCCTCCTCCCTCCACACCTCCCTCCTCCCTCCCTCCCCCTTCCCTCCCTCCCCTCCTCCCGGTTACAATGGAAACCCTACGAGGACGGGCCCAACGGGGAAAGAGAGGTACTGGGAAAAGGGGAGGTCCCCCTCCTCTCCTCTTCCCCCTTACCCTCCCCCCTCCCTCCCCCCTCCCTCCCCCCTCCCTCCCCCCTACCCCCCTCCCTCCCCTCTCCCTCCCCCCTCCCCTCCCCTCCCCCCTCCCCCCCTCCCTCCCCCCTCCCTCCCCCTCCCCCACTACCCCCTTCCCTTCCCCCTCCCCCCTTCCCTCCCCCTCCCTCCCCCTCCTCTCCTCCCTCCCTCCCCCTTCCCTACCCCCCACTCCCCTCCCGGTTACAATGGAAACCATACGAGGACGGGCCCAACGGGCACACTTGTGCTAGTCTATCTATCTATATATTACTAAAATTCAGATCTTGTTTGTATGTATATATATTTCACTGATTCCGGCTGATTTCGGCAAAACGGTGAACCGTGGCGCCACAATTTTTGTACCGCCTTAATCACCACGCGGGCCAATGCTGGAAAATGATTTTTTTATTTAATTCGGTCGCATATTTTTTAAGTTACAGAGGTTTTAAAGCAATGCCCCCCCCCCCCCTTAATGAAGTTTCAATAGAGGGCGCTGCGGTGAGGCAGTGCTCAGTACGCATGCGCGGAATCTCCTCACTCTGTGCTCAGCACGCATGCGCGGCATCTCCTCACTCGCACCAAAAAAATGGACGACGTTAGCGGCGCCAGCCAGCGATCACCGGCTCACCTCTCCTCTCTCCCCTTGCTTCTCTCCTCTCTCCCACACCCGGGAGAACATCTCCCCGCTATCCCCCCCCCGGCCTTTGAATGATGCGATCTCCTGCACCCCCCCCCATCCCCGGACTTTTCACTGATCCGATCCCCCGCACCCCCCCCCCCCCCCCCCCGGGCCTTTAACTGATGCTAAGAGTGTGTCTGGGGGAGAGAAGATGGGGGGGGGGGTCTGAGAATGGGGAATGGGACAACAGGGGTAGTGCGGAGGGGAATTGGTGGTGGGGGAAAGAGGGGTACTGGGAAAAGGGGAGGTCCATATCCCTCCCCTCTCCCCCATCCCTCCCTCCTCCCCTCCCCCCTCCCCTCTCACTCTCTCCCCCCTCCACAAATACCACCCCATCTCTCATCACCCTCCCCCCCTCCATCCTCAACACCTCCCTCCCTCCACCATTCTCTCCCCGCCCAAGGGGAGGGTGTGGGGAGAGTAAGAGTGGGGCTGGGGAGGAGAAAATGGGGGGTGTGGGGACGGGCCCAACGGGCCCGCTTTGAACGGGCACACTTGTTCTAGTATACTACTAAAACTCAGATCTTGTGTTATATATATATATATGCGCGTAACAGCGGTTTCTCTGATTTCGTCAAAACGGTGAACCGTAGCGCCACGATTTTTGCACCGCCTTAATCACCACGCGGTTATCTGCTGCAAAATTGTTTTTTATTTAATTCGGTCGCATGTTTTTTAAGTTACAGAAATTTTAAAGCGCTCCCCCCCCCCCCCCCCTAAATTATAGGGGGCGCTGTGGTGCGGATTTATTGAAGGTCTTCAGATTATGATGTCACAATGCCCCTGTGAGATGGGGGATACATTGTTGCGAATACAGGCGCTGTGGTGCGGATTTATTGAAGGTCTTCAGCTTATGATGTCACAATGCCCCTGTGAGATGGGTGATACATTGTTGCGAATACAGGCGCTGTGGTGCGGATTTATTGAAGGTCTTCAGCTTATGATGTCACAATGCCCCTGTGAGATGGGTGATACATTGTTGCGAATACAGATCGCCGTGAGAAGCACTTGGTCAAGTCAAGTCAAGTCAATTTTATTTGTCTAGCACATTTAAAAACAACCCACGTTGACCAAAGTGCTGTACATCTGATTAGGTACTAAGGAAAAAAATGAAATATACAGTGGCACGCAAACAGTTCACAGTACCTCCTCAATGAGCCTCAAACGCTAGGGAGTAGAAATAGGTTTTGAGCCTGGACTCAAAGGAGTGGATGGAGGGGGCAGTTCTGATGGGGAGAGGGATGCTGTTCCACAGTCTAGGAGCTGCAACCGCAAAAGCTCGGTAACCCCTGAGCTCGGTCCCCCATTCACGAAGGGGGACTGGGGAGGGGGACAACAGGGGTCGTTGCGGAGGGGGCTTGGTGGTGGGGAAAGAGGGGTACTGGGAAAAGGGGTGGTCCCCCCTCCCTCCCTTTCCCCCCTCCCCTCCACCCCTTCCTCCCCCCTCCCCCCTACCCCTCTCCCTCCCCCCCTTCCCCCCTCCCCCCTCCCTCCCCCTCCCCTCCTTCCTCCACACCTCCCTCCTCCCTCCCTCCCCCTTCCCTCCCTCCCCTACTCCAGGTTACAATGGAAATCCTACGAGGACGGGCCAACGGGGAAAGAGGGGCACTGGGAAAAGGGGAGGTCCCCCTCCCTCCCCCCTCCCCTCCCCCTCCCTCCCCTCCCCCTCCCTCCCCCCTCCCATCCCCCTCCCTCCCCCTCTCCCTCCCCCCTCCACCCGCCTCCCTCCCCCCTTCCCCCCTCCCCCCCTCCCTCCCCCTCCACTCTTCCATCCACACTTCCCTCCTCCCTCCCTCCCCCTTCCCTCCCTCCCCTCCTCCCGGTTACAATGGAAACCCTACGAGGACGGGCCCAACGGGGAAAGAGGGGTACTGGGAAAAGGGGAGGTCCCCATCCCTCCCCCCTTCCCCCCTTCACTCCCCCCTCCCTCCCCCCCTACCCGCCTCCCTCCCCTCTCCCTCCCCTCTCCCCCCTTCCCCCCTCACCCCCCCTCCCTCCCCTCCTCCCTCCACACCTCCCTCCTCCCTCCCTCCCCCTTCCCTCCCTCCCCTCCTCCGGTTACAATGGAAACCCTACGAGGACGGGCCCAACGGGGAAGGAGGGCTACTGGGAAAAGGGGAGGTCCTCCTCCCTCCCCCTTCACCCTCCCCTCCCCCCTCCCCTCCCCCCTCCCTCCCCCTCCCCCCTCCCTCCCCTCTCCCTCCCCTTCCCCCTCCCTCCCCCTCCCCCCTACCCCCTCCCTCCCCTCTCCCTCCCCCCTTCCCCCTCCCCTCCCCCCCTCCCTCCCCCCTCCACACCTCCCTCCTCCCTCCCTCCCCCTTCCCTCCCTCCCCTCCTCCCGGTTACAATGGAAACCCTACGAGGACGGGCCCAATGGGGAAAGAGGGGTACTGGGAAAAGGGGAGGTCCCCCTCCCTCCCCCCTCCCCTCCCCCCTACCTCCCCCCCTACCCACCTCACTCCCCTCTCCCTCCCCTCCCCTTCCCTCCCCCCCTCCTCTCTCCCCCTCCCTCCCCCACCCCCCCTCCCTCCCCCTACCCCCTCCCTCCCCTCTCCCTTCCCCCTCCCCTCCCCCCCTCCCTCCCCTCCCCTCCACCCTCCCTACCCCTTCCCTCCCCCCCACTCCCCTCCCGGTTACAATGGAAACCCTACGAGGACGGGCACAACGGGGAAAGAGGGGTACTGGGAAAAGGGGAGGTCCTCCTCCCTCCCCCTTTCCCTCCCCCCTTCCCCCTCCACCTCCCCCCTCACCCCTCCCCTCCCTCCCCTCCCTCTCCCTCCCCACTACCCCTCCACTCCCCCTCCCACCTCCCAACCCCCCCCTCTCTCCCCCCTCCCTCCCCCCTGCCCCGCTCCCTCCCCTCTCCCTCCCCCCCCTTTCCCCCTCCCCTCCCTCCCCCTCCCCTCCACCCTCCCCCTTCCTCCCCCCAACCCTCCCCCTTTCCTCCCCCCCACTTCCCTCCCGGCTACAATGGAAACCCTACGAGGACGGGCCCAACGGGCACACGTATATAGACTATTAAAACTCAGATCTTGAATATATATATATATATTCCACTGATGTCGGCTGAATACGGCAATTCCGGCAAAACGGTGAACCGTAGCGCCACGATTTTTGTACCGCCTTAATCAGCATGCGGTTCGCTGCTGGAAAATGATATTTTTATTTAATTCGGACGCATATTTTTTAAGTTACAGAGGTTTAAAAGTGCTGCCCCCCCTGATTTATCGAAGTTTTGACAGAAGGGGGGCGCTGCGCTGCGGATTTATTCTTCATTGTGATGTCACAATGCCCCTGTGAGATGAACTCGAGCAGACCCCCCTTCCCCCCCCCCGCGGTATTCAGCGTGTGACGTCACAATGCCCCTGTGCTACATTGTTGCGAAGAGCTGTCAAGTCAAGTCAATTTTATTTGTATAGCACATTTAAAAACAACCCACGTTGACCAGTGCTGTACATCTGATTACGTACTAAGGGAAAAAATGAAACATACAGTACACGCAAACAGTTCACAGCGCCTCCTCAATGAGCCTCAAACGCTAGGGAGTAGAAATAGGTTTTGAGCCTGGACTTAAAGGAGTCGATGGAGGGGGCAGTTCTGATGGGGAGAGGGATGCTGTTCCACAGTCTAGGAGCTGCCACCGCAAAAGCGCGGTCACCCCTGAGCTTAAGACTGGAAGCTTAGTGACCGGAAATGTTGCGAAAAGACACTGAGAGTGTGTCTGGGGGAGAGAGAATGGGGAGGGTCTGAGAATGTGGACTGGAGAGGGGGACAACAGGGGTCGTTGCGGAGGGGGCTTGGTGGTGGGGGAAAGAGGGGTACTGGGAAAAGGGGAGGTCCCCCTTCCCCCCTCAACCCCTTCCTCCCCCCCTCCTTCCCACCTCCATCCCCACTCCCTCACCCCCTCCTCCCCCTCTCCCCAACTCCCTCCCCCCTCCCTCCCCAACTCCTTCACCCCTCCCCCCCTAACCCCCCCCCTCCCTCCTTCCCTCCCTCCCCCACTCCATCCCCCCCTCCCTCCACCCTTCCATCCCTCTCCCCCCTCCCCCCTCCCTCCCCCCTCCCGGTTACAATGGAAACCCTACGAGGATGGGACCAACGGGGAAAGAGGGGTACTGGGAAAAGGGGAGGTCCCCCTCCCTTCCCCCCTCCCCCCTCCCTCCCCCTCCCTCCCCCTCCCCCCTACCACCCTCCCTCCCCTCTCCCTCCCCCCCCACGCCCCTCCACCCCCCTCCCCTACCCCCTTCCCCTCCTCCCTCCACACCTCCCTCCTCCCCCCCCTCCTCCCGGTTACAATGGAAACCCTACGAGGATGGGCCCAACGGGGAAAGAGGGGTACTGGGAAAAGGGGAGGTCCCCCTCACTCCCCCCTTCCCCCCTCCCTTCCCCCTCCCTCCCCCACCACCCTCCCTCCCCTTTTCCCCCCCTTCCCCCCTCCCCCCTCCCTCCCCCTCCCCTCTTCCCTCCCTCCCCTTCCCTCCACCCACTCCCCTCCCGGTAACAATGGAAACCCTACGAGGACGGGCCCAACGGGGAAAGAGGGGTACTGGGTAAAGGGGAGGTCACCCCCCCCTCCCCCCCCCCACCCCCCCTCCCTCCCCCTCCCCCCCTTCCCCCTCCCCTCCCCTCCCTCCCCCTCCCCCTCCCCCCTTCCCCCTCCCCTCCCTCCCCCTCCCTCCCCCTCCCCCCCTACCCCCCTCCCTCCTCCCCTTTCCCCTCCCATCCCCCCTCCCCTCCCCCCCTCCCTCCCCCTCCCCTCCCCCTCCACACCTCCCTCCCCCTTCCCTCCCCCCCCACTCCCCTCCCGGTTACAATGGAAACCCTACGAGGACGGGCCCAACGGAAAAGAGGGGGACTGGGAAAAGAGGAGGTCCCCCTCCCTCCCCCTTCCTCCCTCCCCCTTCCCCCCTCCCCTCCCCCTCCCTCCCCCTCCCCACCCTACCCCCCTCCCTCCCCTCTCCCTCCCCCCCCTTCCCCCCTCCCCTCCCCCCCTCCTCCTCCCTCCACACCTCCATCCTCCCTCCCTCCACACCTCCCTCCTCCCTCCCTCCCCCTTCCCTCCCTCCCCTCCTCCCGGTTACAATGGAAACCCTACAAGGACGGGCCCAACGGGGAAAGAGGGGTACTGGGAAAAGGGGAGGTCCCCCGCCCTCCCCACTTCCCCCCTCCCTCCCTCACCCTCCCCCCCTACCCCCTCCCTCCCCTCTCCCTCCCCCCTTCCCATCCCTCACCCCTCCCCCTCCCCCCTACCCCCCTCCCTCCCCTCTCCCTCCCCCTCCTCCCCCACTCCCCTCCCCCCCCCTCCCCCTCCCCCCCTCCCCCTCCCCTCCCCCTCCCCTCCCCACCCCCCTCCCCCTCCCCTCCCCACTAACACCTCCCTCCTCCCTCCCTCCCCCTTCCCTCCCCCCCCACTCCCCTCCCGGTTACAATGGAAACCCTACGAGGACGGGCCCAACGGGCCCACTTGGTCTAGTATACTACTAAAACTCAGATCTTGTGTTATATATATATATATGCGCGTAACAGCGGTTTCTCTGATTTCGTCAAAACGGTGAACCGTAGCGCCACGATTGTCTGCGGGAGAGAGAGAATGGGGGGGGGGTCTGAGAATGGGGACTGGGGAGGGGGACAACAGGGGTCGTTGCGGAGGGTGCTTGGTGGTGGGGGAAAGAGGGGTACTGGGAAAAGGGGAGGTCCCAGTTCCCCCCTCAACCCCTTCCTCCCCCATCCTTCCCATCTCCATCCCCACTCCCTCCCCCCTCCCTCCCCCCTCAATCCAACCTCCATTACCACTCAGCCCCTAACTCCCCCCCCTCCCTCCTTCCTCCATCCCACCCTCCCCCACTCCCTCCCCCCTCCCTCCACCCTTCCATCCCTCTCCCCCTCCCCCCTCCTTCCACCCTCCCTCCCCCCCTCCCGGTTACAATGGAAACCCTACGGGGACGGGCCCAACGGGGAAAGAGGGGTACTGGGAAAAGGGGAGATCTTCCTCCCTCCCCTCCCACCTACCCCCTCCCCCCTTCCCTCCCCCTTCCCCCCTCCCTCCCCCTCCCCTCCTCCCTCCACACCTCCCTCCACATCTCCCTCCTCCCTCCCTCCCCCCCCTCTCGGTTACAATGGAAACCCTACGGGGACGGCCCAACGGGAAAGAGGGGTACTGGGAAAAGGGGAGGTCCCCCTTCCCCCCTCAACCCCTTCATCCCCATCCTTCCCACCTCCATCCCCACTCCCTCCCCCCCTCCTCCCCCTCCCTCCCCAACTCCCTCCCCCTCCCTCCCCCCCTCCCTCCTTCCCTCCATCCCTCCCTCCCCCAATCCCTCCCCCCTCCCTCCACCCTTCCATCCCTCTCCCCCTCCCCCCTCCTTCCACCCTCCCTCCCCCCCTCCCCGTTACAATTGAAACCCTACGAGGACGGGCCCAACGGGGAAAGAGGGGTACTGGGAAAAGGGGAGGTCCCCCTCCCTCCCCCCTTCCCCCTCCCCTCCTCCCCTCCCCTCCCTCCCCCTACCCCCCTCCCTCCCCTCCCCCCTCCCCTCCCCTCCCCTCCTCCCTCCACACCTCCCTCCTCCCTCCCTCCCCCTCCTCCCGGTTACAATGGAAACCCTACGAGGACGGGCCCAACGGGGAAAGAGGGGTACTGGGAAAAGGGGAGGTCCCTCTCCCTCCCCCCTTCCCCCATCCCATCCCCCTCCCTCCCCTCTCCCTCCCCCTCCCCCCCTTCCCCCCTCCTCTCCCCCCCTCCCTCCCCTCCCCTCCTCCCTCCACACCTCCCTCCTCCCTTCCTCCCCCTTCCCTCCCCTCCTCCCGGTTACAATGGAAACCCTACGAGGACGGGCCCAACGGGGAAAGAGGGGTACTGGGAAAAGGGGAGGTCCCCCCTCCCTCCCCCCTTCCCCCATCCCATCCCCCCTCCCTCCCCTTCCCCCCCTCCACTTCCCCCCCTCCCTCCCCTCCTCCCTCCACACCTCCCTCCTCCCTCCTCCCCTTCCCTCCCTCCCATCCTCCCAATGCTTGTTTGAGATGGGTGCTACATTGTTTCGAAAAGCACCACTAACAGATCGCAGTGAGAAGCACTATGTGGCCGCGAATGTTTCAAAACAAGCGTAGGGTTTCCATTGTAACCGGGAGGGGGGGAGGGAGGGTGGAAGGAGGGGGGAGGGGGAGAGGGATGGAGGGATGGGTGGGGAGGGAGTGGGGGAGGGTGGGATGGAGGGAAGGAGGGAGGGGGGGAGTTAGGGGCTGAGTGGTGATGGAGGTTGGGATTGAGGGGGAGGGAGGGGGGGAGGGAGTGGGGATGGAGGTGGGAAGGAGGGGGGAGGAAGGGGTTGAGGGGGGAAGTGGGACCTCCCCTTTTCCCAGTACCCCCTCTTTCCCCCACCACCAAGCCCCTTCCGCAACGACCCCTGTTGTCCCCCTCCCCAGTCCCCATTCTCAGACCCCCCCCATTCTCTCTCTCAAACAAGGAGGCTTGGTGGTGGGGGAAACAGGGGTACTGGGAAAAGGGGAGATCCCACTTCCCCCCTCAACCCCTTCCTCCCTCCTCCTTCCCACCTCCATCCCCACTCCCTCCCCCCTCCCTCCCCCCTCAATCCCAACCTCCATCACCACTCAGCCCCTAACTCTCCCCCTCCCTCCTTCCCTCCATCCCACCCTCCCCCACTCCCTCCCTCCACCCTTCCATCCCTAGCCCCCTCCCCCCCCTCCTTCCACCCTCCCTCCCCCCTCCCGGTTACAATGGAAAACCCTACGGGGACGGGCCCAACGGGGAAAGCGGGGTACTGGGAAAAGGGGTGATCCCCCTCCCTCCCCTCCCCCCTACCCCTTCCCCTTTCCCTCCCCCCTTCCCCCCTCCCCTTCCCCCCTCCCCTCCCCCCTCCCTCCCCCTCCCCTCCTCCCCTCCACACCTCCCTCCACACCTTCCTCCTCCCTCCCTCCCCCCCTCCCGGTTACAATGGAAACCCTACGAGGACGGGCCCAACGGGGAAAGAGGGGTACTGGGAAAAGGGGAGGTCCCCCTTCCCCCCTCAACCCCTTCATCCCCCCTCCTTCCCACCTCCATCCCCACTCCCTCCCCCCCTCCTCCCCCTCCCTCCCCCCTAACTCCCCCCCTCCCTCCTTCCCTCCATCCCTCCCTCCCCCAATCCATCCCCCCCTCCCTCCACCCTTCCATCCCTCTCCCCCTCCCCCCTCCTTCCACCCTCCCCCCCCCCTCCCCGTTACAATTGAAACCCTACGAGGACGGGCCCAACGGGGAAAGAGGGGTACTGGGAAAAGGGGAGGTCCCCCTCCCTCCCCCCATCCCCCTCCCCTCCCCCCCTCCCCTCCCTCCCCCTCCCCCCTACCCCCCTCCCTCCCCTCCCCTCCCCTCCTCCCTCCACACCTTCCTCCTCCCTCCCTCCCCCTTCCCTCCCTCCCCTCCTCCCGGTTACAATGGAAACCCTACGAGGACGGGCCCAACGGGGAAAGAGGGGTACTGGGAAAAGGGGAGGTCCCCCTCCCTCCCCCCTCCCCCCCCTACCCCCTCCCTCCCCTCTCCCTCCCCCCCCTTCCCTCCTCCCTTCCCCCCTCCCCTCCCCCTCCCCCTCCCCTCCACACCTCCTCCTCCCTCCCCCTTCCCTCCCCCCACTCCCCTCCCGGTTACAATGGATCCCTACGAGGACGGGCCCAACGGGTACACTTGTGCTAGTCTATATACTATTAAAACTCAGATCTTGTATGTTTGTATATATATGTCACTGATTCCGGCTGATTTCGGCAAAACGGTGAACCGTACCGCCGTAATCACCACGCGGTTCGCTGCTGGAAAATGATGTCTTTATTTAATTCAGTCGCATATTTTTTAAGTTACAGAGGTTTTAAAGCGCTGCCCCCCCCCCCCCTGCTTATTGAGGTTTCTATAGGTGGCGCTGCGGTGCGGCTGTGCTCATTACGCATGCGCGGAATCTCCTCACTCTGTGCTCAGCACGCATGCGCGGCATCTCCTCACTCGCACCAAAAGAATGGACGCCGTTAGCGGCGCCAGCCCGCGATCAACGTCTCACCTCTCCTCTCTCCCCTTGCTTCTCTCCTCTCTCCCACACCCGGGAGAACATCTCCCCGCTATCCCCCCCCGGGCCTTTGAATGATGCGATCTCACGCACACCCCCCCCCCCCCCCCGACCTTTCACTGATCCGATCCCCCGCACCCCCCCGCCCCGGGCCTTTAGCTGATGCTAAGAGTGTGTCTGGGGGAGAGAAAATGGGGGGGGGACTGAGAATGGGGACCAGGGAGTGGGACTCCGCCCAAGGGGAGGGTGTGGGGAGAGTAAGAGTGGGGCTGGGTGAGGAGAAAATGGGGGGTGTGGGGACGGGCCCAACGGGCCCGCTTTGAACGGGCACACTTGTTCTAGTATACTATTAAAACTCAGATCTTGTATGTATGTATATATATTTCACTGATGTCGGCTGAATACGGCAATTTCGGCAAAACGGTGAACCGTAGCGCCACGATTTTTGTACGGCCTTAATCACCACGCGGTTCGCTGCTGGAAAATGATATTTTTATTTAATTCGGTCGCATATGTTTTAAGTTACAGAGGTTTTAAAGCGCTGCCCCCCTCATTTATCGAAGTTTTGACAGAAGGGGGCGCTGCGGTGCGGATTAATCTTCATTGTGATGTCACAATGCCCCTGTGAGATGAACTCGAGCTGACCCCCCTTCCCCCCCCCGCGGTATTCAGCGTGTGACGTCACAATGCCCCTGTGCTACATTGTTGCGAAAAGCTGTCAAGTCAAGTCAATTTTATTTGTATAGCACATTTAAAAACAACCCACGTTGACCAAAGTGCTGTACATCTGATAAGGTACTAAGGAAAAAAATGAAACATACAGTGGCACGCAATCAGTTCACAGCGCCTCCTCAATGAGCCTCAAACGCTAGGTTTGAGCCTGGACTTAAAGGAGTCGATGGAGGGGGCCGTTCTGATGGGGAGAGGGATGCTCTTTCCACCCTCCCTCCCCCCTCCCGGATACAATGGAAACCCTAC
This sequence comes from Rhinoraja longicauda, assembly GCF_053455715.1. NCBI lineage: Eukaryota > Metazoa > Chordata > Chondrichthyes > Rajiformes > Arhynchobatidae > Rhinoraja > Rhinoraja longicauda. The sequence continues at coordinate 39 of NW_027601889.1, read as the reverse complement.
GGGGACGGGCCCCCTCCCCCCCTCCCTCCCCCTCCCCCC
>NW_027601888.1:0-64485 GCF_053455715.1 Rhinoraja longicauda | reverse complement strand
CTCAACCCCTTTAGAATCGAACATTTGAATTAAAAGGAAGGGATTCTTTGAGAAGAAGTGGGAAAAATGGATCATTTATTTCAGCCATGACACCAACTGGATAAATGCCGAGCTAGATATTGGAAGACTGTGTTGTATAGAACTAGATGGTATGTTTGTGCGAATATTGAAATATCTCTAGATAACCAATCATTGTTACTTTTTTATATTTTATTTGGTAAGTGTACCACACTGTCTTGTTCAAATGTATTTATTTATCTATTTATCTCCTTTATTTATTTAGTTATCAATTCATTTATTTATTTAATTTTGTTGTTTTTCTTATTTTATTTTATTCATGTTGATGGTGTTGTACTGTTTTGTATATTTCTCAGTGAAAAAACAATAAAAACAGAAGAGACAAAGAAGAAAGAATTCTTTATTTCACATCATATCAAATGTAAAACATTGGGGGCAGATTTAATGAGATCATGTCACTGCTTATCCAGACCCATCACTGACCACACTGATAATGTCACTGCTTATCCAGACCCATCACTGACCACACTGATAATGTCACTGCTTATCCAGAGAGAAAGAGAGTGAAGAGTGTGGGGAGGAAGAGGGGAGGAACGTGGAGAGAGAGGGAGGTGTGTGGGGAGAGAAATGGGAGGAGTGGAGGGAGGGGATGGAGGGTGGGAAGGGAGGGGGTTTGGGGAGAGGAATTGAATAGTGTGGGGAGAGAGAGGGAGTGGGGAGATAGAGTAGGCAGGATGAATGTGGGGAGCGAGAGAGGAGTGTGAGGAGAGAGAGGGGGATTGTGGGGAGAATGACGGGGAGGACTGTGGGGAGAGAGGGGGGTTTAGGGGATGGGGAGGGAGGAGTGTGAGAGAGAGGGTGGAAGGATTGTGTGGGGAGTGGGATGAATGTGGGGATGGAGGGGGGAGTGGGGGAGAGTGGGGGAGAGGGAGAGGAGATGGGTGTGAGAGAGAGGAAGGTGTGTGGTGAGAGAGAGAGGGAGGAGTGTTGAGGGAGGATGGGGATTGTGGAGAGAAATGAGGAATGTGGGAATTGAGAGGGGAGGACTGTGGGGAGAGGGGGGAGTGGGCAATAGACAATAGACAATAGACAATAGGTGCAGGAGTAGGCCATTCAGCCCTTCGAGCCAGCACCGCCATTCAATGCGATCATGGCTGATCACTCTCAATCAGTACCCCGTTCCTGCTTTCTCCCCATACCCCCTCACTCCGCCATCCTTAAGAGCTCTATCCAGCTCTCTCTTGAAAGCATCCAACGAACTGGCCTCCACTGCCTTCTGAGGCAGAGAATTCCACACCTTCACCACTCTCTGACTGAAAAAGTGCTTCCTCATCTCCGTTCTAAATGGCCTACCCCTTATTCTTAAACTGTGGCCCCTTGTTCTGGACTCCCCACACATTGGGAACATGTTTCCTGCCTCTAATGTGTCCAATCCCCTAATTATCTTATATGTTTCAATAAGATCCCCCCTCATCCTTCTAAATTCCAGTGCATATAAGCCTAATTGCTCCAGCCTTTCAATATACGACAATCCCGCCATTCCGGGAATTAACCTACGGAGAGAAAGGAGTGTGAAAGAGAGGGAGTGTTGCCAGAGACAGTGCGGAACAGATTCACCAGGATGTTATCTGGAATGGACAGCATTAGTTTGTAGACAGAATCAATTGTGTGCGATTGGTCTCCATGGAACGCAGGAGGATGAGGGGTGATCTCAGACACGTGTTTTAGATCATGAAAGGAATAGATCGGGCGATGCTCAGGTTCTCCTGCCCTTAGTAGGAGAATCGAGGTCCAGAGGACATACGTTTAAGGTGAAGGGGAAATGATTGAATAGGAATCTGAGGGGGAACGTTTTCACACAATGGGTGGTGGATGTATGGAACAAACTGCCAGATGAGGAATTTGAGGCGGGGACTATCCCAACGTTTATGAAATAGTTAGACAGGTTGGGTACATGAATAGGACAGATTTGGTGGGATATGGACCAATGCAGACAGGTGGAACTAGCGTAGATGGGGCCTGTTGGCTGACGTGGGCAAGTTGGGCCGAAGGGCCTGATTCCACACCATATCTATCTATGACTATATGAGTACAGGGCTGAACTACCTCCTCTGAAAGTTCGTTCCACGGGTTTTGGCAACATCCTCGTAAATCTCCTCCATCACCTTTCCAGATTGACACCATCTTTCCTGTATCATGGTGCCCAAAACTGAACACAATACTCCAAATGCAGCCTCACCAACGTCTTACACAACCGCAACATAACCTCTATACACAATGCTCTGACAAAAGACGGCCAATGTAACAAAATACTTTTTGACCACACTATCAACCTGTGACACTATGTACCTATTTCAACACACTATGTACCTGTCGTCCTATATCCCTTTGTTCTACAGTTAATTCACATTTCTGCCTCGTTTCCAGGTCAACGGTACTGACACTTCAGAACTCACTGATGGTTTCACTTCCCATGTGCGTCTGATTGTGAATACACTTGCACTACAGCTGAACATCCAAATAAAGAATAATCAAGACTGAACTGCTCCTCCAAGTGCAGCGCTCTCCTCAGTCATACTTCAAATATCTGCGAAGCCCTTTTGTGTAGTTCTGGTCACCATATTATACCAATGATGTCCTATTGCCAGAGGCGGTGGTGAACAGATTCACCAGGATGTTATCTGGAATGGACAGCGTTAGTTTGAGGACAGATTTGATCAGGTGGGATTGATCTTATTGGAGCAAGAATGTACATGGACGACCTTACTGAGGCTTGTAAAATTATGTCAACTACAGCAGGGTTGAGTAGATGGTCGCAGCTATTTCCCAGGCTGGGAGAATCTGAACCCAGAGAAGTTACGTTTAATCGAAAGGGGAGATTTTTAAGGGAATTCTGACTTCAAAGATGGTACAATCTTTTCACTTGAGGCGGTGGGGACAGATACCATCTCAGCAAATAAACAGCATTTGGACAGGCGTTTGTTTCGGATAGGGATGGACAGATATGGGACAAATACAGGTGAATGAGATTACCGTAGATAGGTATCTCGGTCCGCATGGACCGCTGGGCTGAAGGGCCTGTTTCCCTGTTGTTCACATGACTGGAATCAGCGGTTCTGTAATCACTAATGCGCTCTGTCATCGGCCTCCCCAGTTGTAGCCACATTGCAGACACATCACTGACTGCACAACAGTGGCGATACTGTATTGGGTGGTGGTGTCACCAACAACGGAGGCACATTGTTCATCTCCCTCGCAAGTGTCCAACAGGTGCTTCACTCTCCTTAAACTAAACTCTAGCCTAGAAATCCGAGGAATTAAACGCCAATAGGTGTCGAATGTTCTCACACCTGCAGTTTAAACAACAAAATGATATAACTGCCTATCATATACGTTGGTCGTTTTAATATGTCTCGGATCATTGAAGTGTTTCTTTCAGTTTCTATGTGTACCAGATATACACAACAGGAAGGGAGAAATGCTCTCTTGAATTAATTAATAAATAGGCACAGAAATACAGACTGAGTGTGCGTGAGAGCTCTCTTAACTTCACTGGAATTTAGGATGAGAGAGGATCTTGTCGAAACATACAGAATTCTGAAGAAGGGTCTCCACCTATTCCTTCTCCCAAGAGATGCTGCCTGTCCCGCTGAGTTACTCCAGCTTTTTGTGTCTATCTGTTGAAACCAGCATCTACAGTTCCTTCTTACACATATGCATATCTTAAGGGATTGGACAGGCTAGATACAGGAAAAATGTTCCCGATGTTGTGGGAGTCCAGAAAAGGGATCACAGTTTACGAATAAGGGGTAGCTCAATTATTACTGAGATGAGGAAAAACTAATCTGTCGTCGACCTCCCCAGTTGAGATGAATTGTGAATCTGTGGAATTCTCTGCCACAGAAGTCAGTGGAGGCCAATTCACAGGAGGTTTTCAAGAGAGAGTCAGATATGGCTCTTACTGCTAACGGAATAAAGCTGCATGGGGAGAAAGCAGGAACGGGGTACTGATTTAGGATGGTCGGCCTTGATCATATTGAATGGCGGTCCTTGCTCAAAAGGCCAAATGGCAAATTCCTGCAACTATTTTCTATGTTTCTGAACCATTGTGGACAGCCCAGACGGGTGAGTTGGTCATTAACTCTCAGACCGTCTTTGTTGTCAGGTCTGTAGGTTTGAATTAGCATCAACCTGTCAACTGGTCTGAAGTAGTTCAATAAAAAATAAACTGCAGATTGAACAGAACCTTGCCTTGTGTTCACCGGCTGGAACTAATATTCCCCACTGGGTGAATGGCACAGCACAATTGCTCAACTCTCCCTATCTCAGATCTGAAGCTGCATTTTAATTTTCAGCATTATGTGTTATTCTTTAAATTGTGTGCCGGAGAGAGGCAATTAGTATTTATAACGATTGTTAATTAAGATGAAAATCGCAAATGAATGCATCTTCACCTGCCGTGTTTACCAGCGTGGATAGAGCAGCAAGATGGAGTTAGTGCTCATTGCAGATGAGATTAATTACAGATACTGAACGTACGTTAACACTTTACAGTCAAACATCTGCAATAATGCAAATCATATGTTTGTTATCCACTTTGGTATAAAATATAAAACACAGGAGTTAAGATGAAATTGAAGTATCACAACCTGATGCTTAGACAGAGAAACATAGAAAAATAGAAAACAATTGCAGGAGTGGGACATTCGGCCCTCGAGCCTGCACCACCATTCAACATGATCATGGCTGATCATCCTAAATCAGTAACCCGTTCCTGCTTTCTCCCCATATCCTTTGTTTCCGTGACCCGAATTGCTATATCTAACTTTTGCTTGAAAGCATCCAGTAAATTGGCCTCCACTGCCTTCTGTGGCAGAGAATTCCACAGATTCACAACTCCCTGGGTGAAAAGTTTATCCTCACATTAGTCCTAAATAGTAAACCTATTATTCTAAAACTGTGACCCCCGGACTCCCCCAACATCGGGAACATATTTTCTCATACAGCCTGTCCAATCCCTTAAGAATTTTATGTTTCTATAAGATTATAAGATCAGTGATAATGTCACTGCTTATCCCGACCCACCACTGACCACACTGATAATGTCACTGCTTATTCAGACCCATCACTGACCACACTGATAATGTCACTGCTTATCCAGACCATCACTGACCACACTGATAATGACACTGCTTATCCAGACCCATCACTGACCACACTGATAATGTCACTGCTTATCCAGACCCATCACTGACCACACTGATAATGTCACTGTTTATCCATAGCCATCACTGACCACACTGATAATGTCACTGCTTATCCAGACCCATCACTGACTGCACTGACGTCACACACAGGTAATTTCTTTGAATCATCCATTCCAAGGACATCTCACATAACAACCAGTTCCCAGTTCCGTCGCACAATGCTCAGATATATTTTCACCAGTGAAATCATTGGCAACATTGGCCTCGTGCTGAGCCACGGTAGATGATTGAACAAATATGCAGGTTACTGACCCACAGCTAACCATTGAACAGAAACTCTGACTGTTAATGTTAAAAAACAAGTGTGATTAACATGATTTGGCTTGAAGTGGATGATCAGCCATGGTAACAAAGAATGGCGGTGCGGGCTCGAAGGGCCTAATGGCCTCCTCCTGCACCTATTTTCTATGTTTCTATGTTTCGAAGTGAATCTGTTCTCCGATCCCAGGACAGAGATCTATGGACAAGTGAGGAATGTCTTCCTGCCCTATTTGTGCACACACCCTCCAGTTATAGAGACATGGAGTCAGAGAATCTTAGAGGCTTCGGCCCAGACTGCCCACACTGGCCAACATGTCTCATCCACACTAGTCCCACCTGCCTTAGATCGGCACATATTCCTATCAATGGCTAATCGATGCCTGTCTAAATGGTCCTTCAAGTTTGAGAGAGTATTTTTGTGTTAGCACCTTAATATAATACATTTTATAATGAGTAGCTTTAGTATCTCTGTACCTGATAGTACCTTTTATAGTCAGCTTTTCTAAGAAGTGAGCAAAAAAGGTCGATCAGGGCAGATCTGTAGATATTGAATACATGGACTTCAGCATTGTATTCGAGAAGGTTCCTCGTGGTAGCTTGCTCTTGAAGGTTAGATCGCATGAGACGCAAGGAGAGATAGCTGAATGGATAGCAAATTGGCTTCATGGAAGGAAGCAGAGGGTGATAGTGGAAGGTTGCTTCTCAGACTGGACGCCAGTGACTAGTGGCATGCGTCAGGGTTCGCTGCTGGGCCCGTTACTGTTTGTCATCTATATCAAAGATTTGGATGAGATCACGCAGCGGCAAGATTAGCAAGTTTTGTAGTTGAAACAAAAGTGGGTTGTTTTGCAGTCAGTAAAGATGTTTGTTATGAAGTGCAATATGATCTTTATCGATTAGTCACGTGTACTGAGGAATGGTTGATGGAATTAATGCAGATAAATATGAGAAGCATAGAAACATAGAAAATAGGTGCAGGAGGAAGCCATTTGGCCCTTCTAGCCAGCACCGCCGTGCATTGTGATCATGGCAAAGCATCCACAATCAGTAACCTGTGCCTGCCTTCTCCCCATATCCATTGATTCCGCTTGGCCCTAGAACTCCAGCTAACTCTCTTGTAAATTCATCCAGTGTGTTGGCCTCCACTGCCTTCGTAGGCAGAGAATTCCACAAATTCACAACTCTCTGGGTGAAAAAGTTTTTTTTCACCTCAGTTTGAAATGGCCTCCCCTTTAATCTTAGACTGTGCCCCCCTTGTTCTGGACTCCCCCAACATCGGGAATTTTTTTCCTGCATCTAGCTTCTCCAGTCCTTTTATAATTTTATCCATTTCTATAAGATTCCATCTCATACATCTGAATTCCAGTGAATACAAGCCCAGTCTTTCCAATCTTTCCTCATTTGACAGTCCCGCCATCCCGGGGATTAACCTCGTGATTCAACGATGCACTGCCTCAATCGCAAGGATGTCCTTCCTCAAATTAGGAGACCAAAACTGCACACAATATTCCAGATGTAGTCGCACCATTGCCCTATACAAATGCAGAAGGACCTCTTTACTCCTATAGTCAAATCAAAGTATGGTATTGCAAAGTGAGATATTGCATTTTGAGAAATCTAACCTGGGCAGGACCGACACAGTGAATGGTAGGGTTCTGGGTAGTGTTGTAGGGCAGAGGGATCTAGGAGTGCAGGTGCACAGTTCCTTGAAGGCGGAAGCACAGGTCGATCTGGTGTTGACAAAAAGGCTTTTGGCACATTGGCCTTTATCAGCCAGAGTATGGAGTATGGATGTTGGGAGGTCATGTTGCAGTAATATAAGACCTTCGTGAGGCTGCATTTGGAGTATTATGTTCTGTTCTGGGTACCGTGTTATAGGAAAGACGTTGCCAAACTGGAAACGTTCCAGGTACATTTTACGAGGATAGTGCCAGTGTCTGACCTGTAGGAAGAGGTTGAGTAGGCTCGGACTATCCATTGGAGCACAAGAGGAAGAGGGGTGATCTTAGTTAGGTGTATTTGATCATGAGAGGAATTGATCGGATAAATGCACAGATTCTCTTGCCCTGAGTACGAGAATCGAGCTCCAGAGGACATACTTTTAACATGAATAGGAAAAGCTGTCATTGGAATCGGTGGGATAACTCTTTCACACAAAGGGTGGTGGATGCATGGAACAAGCTGCCAGAAGAGGTAGTTGAGGCAGGGACAATCCCAACATTTATGAAATTGTTAGACAGGTACACGAATAGGAAGGGTTTGGAGGGATATGGATGAAACGGAGGCAGGTGGGAGCAGGGACATGTTGGACGGTGTGGGCAAGTTGGGCCGAAGGGCCTGTTTCCACAACGTATCACTCCATGACTCTATGAGCACCGGCCTGAAAAACCTCCTCTGGCAACTCGTTCCATTCACCCACCAAACTTTGTGTGATAAATTACCGCTCAGGTTCCGATGAAATGTTCCCACCTCATCTTAAACCTCCGTCCCATGGTTCTTGCTTCCCCTTCTCTGTGCGCCAGGCTGTAGACCAGGCCCTCCAGTCCTGGCAACATCCTCGTAAATCTGCTCTACGCCCTTTGCAGATTTACACCATTTTCCCGATACTACGGTGCCCAACACTGAACACAATAATCTAAATATGGACTCACCAACGTCTTAAACAATTGCAACATGACCTCCCAACTTCAAAACTCAAAGCTCTCGCTGATGAAGGCCAATGTGCCTAAAGCCTTTTCGACCAAACTATTTACCTATGACGCTACATTTAACGCACTGTGTACCTGTCGTGCTAGATCCCTCTGCTCTACAGTTAATGCATTTTTTTGTCTCGGTTCCAGCTCATCGGGACTGACACCCCTGAATTCACAGATGGTTTCATTTCCAATCTGCGACTGATTCTGAACAAACCTGCACTGCAGCTGAACATGAAATTATAGAAAAATCAAGACTTAACTGCTCCTCCACGTGCAGCGGCCTCCTCAGTTGTGCTTCAAATATCTGCGAGGCCCTATTGTGTAGTTATGGTCACCAAATCATGGAAATTATGTCCTATTGCCAGAGACAGTGCGGAACAGGTTCACCAGGATGTTATCTGGAATGAATAGTTAGAAGACAGATTAGATCTGTGCTGGGCTCAATGTTGTTTGTCATCCATATCAATGAGTTGCATGAAATTGTACAAAGACTAATTTTTAAGTTTGCAGTTGACACTAAAGTAGATGGTATCACAGACTGAAAATGTTTAGCAAGAATTAAAGCAGGAACTTTCCAAATTGGAAAATGGGCTGAGAAATAGCAAACGGTGTTTCTTCCAGATAAGTGTGAGATTTTAATTTTTGAAGTAAAATCAGGGCATGATCGTTACCGTGAATGGTAGTTAGCTAGGGATTGTTGTAGAGCAAAGGGATCCATACATTAGAAGTAACTCCAGCAAGTCTGCAGATGACACAATGCTGGGTGACAGTGTGAACTGCAAAGAGGATGTTAAGAGGTTGCAGGGTGACTACGCCAGGTTGAGTGAGTGGGCAGATGCATGGCAGATGCAATATAATGTAGATAAATGTGAGGTTATCCACTTTGGCAGCATAAACAAAGAGACAGATTACTATCTCAATGGTGTCAGATGAGGTAACGGGGAAGTACAACACGACCTGGGTGTCCTTGTACACCAGTCACTGAAAGTAAGCGTGCAGGTACAGCAGGCATGGAAGAAAGATAATGGCATGTTGGCCTTCATTACGAGAGGATTTGAATAAAGGTGCAAAGAGGATCTTTTGCAGTTGTATTTTTTGGTCTCATAATTTGAGGAAGGACGTTGAGGCAGTGCGCTATATGTTCACGAGGTTAATCCCTGAGATGGCGGGACTGTCATATTAGGAAAGATTGGAAAGACTGGGCTTGTATTTACTGGAGTTTAGAAGGATGAGAGGGGATCTTATAGAGACGTATAAAATTATAAAAGTACTGGACAAGCTAGATGTAGGAAAAATATTTCCAAAGTTGGGGGAGTCTAGTACCAGGAGCCAAAGTCTAAGAATAAAGGGGAGGCCATTTAAAACTGAGGTGAGAAGAAACTTTTTCACCCAGAGACTTGTGAATTTATGGAATTTTCTGCCACAAAAGGCAATGGAGGCCAATTCACTGGATGAATTTGAAAGAGAGTTAGACAGAACTCTAGGGGATGGTGGAATCAAGCGATATGGGGAGAAGGCAGGCACAGGTTACTGATTGTGGATGATCAGCCATGATCACCATGAATGGCGGTGCTCGCTCGAAGGGTCTAATGGCCTCCCCCTGCACCTATTTTCTATGTTTCCAAGTTTCTATGTTACATAGTTCAAAGAAAAGGGACGAAACAGGGAGGTGGGGTGGTGGAGAAGGTTTTTTGAAGCACTGTCTTCATCAATCAGTGAATAAAATTTAGAAGTTGGAAAATTATATTCAGTTCGACAAGACGTTGGTGAGGACGCACTTGGAGTAACGTGTATAATTTTTCGTCAGCATGTTTAGGAAATATGCCACTAATTTGTAAAGAGTCCTCAAAATATTTTACAACACGTTGCCAGAAAACAAGGGTCGGAGATACAGGGAAAGGCTGGGCTGCGAGGACTTTATTTCATGAAGCGCAGCAGGCAGTGGAGTGATCTCATGGAGGGGCAGGGTATCATAGGTAACATAGTAATATCAACACAAAGTCATTTGGACAGGTACATGAAGGGAATGGTTTAGAGGGAGATGATTCATATGCCGGTAAATGGGAATACTTCAGATGAACTAAAATGCACCATCCCACCCCATGAAACACGGCAGCCTTTGGCCAAACGTTGCGCCAGGTACAGCACTAACAAATATACTGCTTTTAAATGGCCCTTGGATATTCTGTTACCACAGAACTCTAACCTTGAAATCATGGGATTTGCCTGTCATATATATTGGTCATTTTTGATAACAGTCCCTGATCATTGAAGTGTTTATTTCAGTTTCTACGTGTGCCAGGTTTACACTGCATGATGGGAGATATGCTCTCTTGAATTGCATGATAAGTAAGCACATAAATGAAGTCTGCGTGTGTGGCATCTTTCTCTGTGCCGCTGTGTGGACAGCCCAGACAGATGAGTTGGTCATTTACTCTCAGACCGACCTTACTGTCTGGTCTGTGGGTTTGAATTGACTTCTACCTGTCAACTGGCCTAAAGTAGTTCACTACAAAATAAACTGCAGATTGAACAGAGCCACAGCTCGTGTTCACCGGCTGGAACTAATATTTCCCATTGGGCGAAACGCACAGAACATTTACCCAACTCACCCTTTCTCAAATCTGAAGCTGCATTTTAATTTTCTGCATTTTGTGTTATTATTTCAAGTGTATGCCGGAGAGAGTTAATTAGCATTTCTAACCTGTGTTAATTAAGATGAAAATAACACGTTAATGCATCTTCAGCTGCCGTGTTTACCAGCGTGGATCGAGCAGCAAGATAGAGTTCGTGCTCATTAAAGTTTAGATTAATTATGGATATTGAACTTGAGTTAACCCTTTAGAGTCGAACATTTGAATTAAAAAGAAGGGATTCTTTGAGAGGATCTGGGAAAAATTGATCGTTTATTTGAGTCATGACACCAACTAGATAAATGCCGAGCTAGATATTGGAAGATTGTGTTATATGGAACTAGATGTTATGTTTGTGCGAATATTGAAATATTTCTAGATAACCAACATTGTTACTTTTTCATATGTTATTTGGTAAGTGGACCACACTGTCTTATTCAAATGTATTTATTTATTTATCTCCTTTGTTTATTTATTCATTTATTTTTGTTGTTTTTCTTATTTTATTTTATTTATGTTCATGATGTTGTACTGTTTTGTATATATCTCTGTGAAAAATCAATAAAAACTGAAGAGAAAAAAAAGAAAGGATGCTTTATTTTACATCATATCAAATGTAAAACATCGGGGTCAGATTTAATAAGATCATGTCACTGGTTATCCAGACCCATCACTGACCACACTGATAATGTCACTGCTTATCCAGACCCATCACTGACCACACTGATAATGTCACTGCTTATCCAGACCATTCATTGACAACACTGATAAAGCCACTGCTTATCCAAACCCATCACTGACCACACTGATAATGTTACTGCTTATCCAGACCCATCACTGACCAAACTGATAATGTCACTGCTTATCCAGACCCATCACTGACCACACTGATAATGTCACTGCTTGTCCAGACCCATCGCTGACCACACTGATAATGTCACTACTTATCCAGAGAGAAAGAGAGTGAAGAGTGTGGGGAGGAAGAGGAGATGAGTGTGGGGAGAAAGGGAGCTGTGTGGGGAGAGAAAGGGGAGGAGTGGAGAGAAAGGAGGAGGATTGTGGGGATGGAGGGTGGGAAGAAAGGGAGTGTGGGGAGAGGAATTTAATAGTGTGGGGAGAGAGAGGTAGTGGGGAGAGAGAGGAGGCAGGATGACCGTGGTGAGCGAGCGGGGAGTGTGGAGAGAGACGGGGAGTGTGGGGAGAATGATGGGGAGGAGTGTGGGGAGAAAGGTGGTTTTAGGGGACAGGGGAGGGAGGAGTGTGAGAGAGAGGGAGGAAGGTTTGTGTGGAGAGAGAGTGGGAGGAATGTGGGGATGGAGGGGGTGGAGTGGGGAAGAGGGAGAGGAGGTGGGTGTGGGAGAGAGGAAGGTGTGTGGGGTGAGAGAGAGGAAGGAGTGTTGGGGAGGAGGGGGATTGTGGAGAGAAAGGAGGAATGTGGGAATTGAGAGGGGAGGACTGTGGGGAGAGGGAGGGGAGGAGTGGGGATACGGAGGGTGAGGAGTGTGAGAGAACGGGAGGAGGGATTGTGTGGAGAGAGAAAGGATGCAAGGGGGAGTGTGGGAGAGGGAGAGGAGGTGGGTGGGGGAGATAGGAAAATGTAGCAAGAGAACGGGAGGAGTGTGGGGAGAGGGGGAGGAGTGGGGAGACAGTGTGGGAGGAGTGTGAAAGAGAGGGAGGAAGGTGTGGAGAGCGAGTTAGAGGAATGTGAGGATGGAGGGGAGGAGTGGGGAGAGTGAAACGAGGGTGGGGAGGAATGTAGCGAGAGCGAGGGGTACAGGGGAAAGAGGTACAAGAGGAGTGATGGGAGAGAGTGGAGGAGTGGGGAGTGAGTGGAGGAATGTGGCAGAGAAATGGGAGGGGAGGGATAGAGGAAGGAGTGAGGCGAGAGAGGGGAGGTATGTGGGGAGAGAGAGATGGGGCAGAGAATGGACGAACGGGGGAGAGAGGTGAGGAGATAGAGGTGGAGGTGTGTGGGGAATGAGGGGGAATGTGGGGAGAGAGAGGGGGAATGGGGGAGACAGAGGGGGAGGAGTGTGGGGACACAGAATGAGAGGAGTGGTGAGTGTGTGGGGAGAAAGACAGAGTGTGGGGTGGAGAATGAGAGGAGAGTGGGGAGAGAGGGGGTGTGGAGAGAGATGGGGAGGTGTGTGGGGAGAGAGATTGGAGGTGGCAGGACAGAGGGGAGTGTCGGGAGAGAGTGGGGAGGAGTGTGGAGAGAGGGGAGGAGATGGGAAGTCAGACGGTCAGAAAATTGGGGAGAGAGACGGGGGATCGGTATGGGAGAGAGAGAATGGACGGAGGGGGAGGGAGAGAGGCAGAGAGAGTGAGGAGTGTTGGGGAGACGCATTATGTGTTACTCACATGTATGCAGGAGAAAGATATTTATTCATTTTAACCACTGCCTATTAAAATGAAAATAACAAATAAAAACGTCTGCACCGGCCAACGTGGATAGAACAGCAAGATGCAGTGAGAGCTCATTAGAGATGAGATTAATTACTGATAGTGTCACTGCTTATCCAGACCCATCACTGACCACACTGATAATGTCACTGCTTATCCAGACCCATCACTAACCACACTGATAATGTCACGGCTTATCCAGACCCATCACTAACCACACTGATAATGTCACTGCTTATCCAGACCCATCACTGACCACACAGATAATGTCACTGCTTATCCACACCCATCACTGACCACATTAACGTAACACACAGGTATGTTCTTTGTATCATCCATTCCAAGGACATCTCACATACTGTAACAACCAGCTACCCAGTTCCATCGCACGCTGCTCAGATATATTTTCACCAGTGACAACATTGACAACATTTGCCTCGTGCTGATTGGTACGGACACCTCTGAACTCACTGATGGTTTCACGTCCCATCTGCTTATGATTCTGAATGCATTTGCACTACAAATGAATACCCATAAACAGAAAAATCAAGACTTAACTGTTCCTCCAAGTTCCAGCGCTTTCCTCAGTTGTACTTCAAATATCTGCGAGGCCCTTTTGTGTAGTTCTGGTCACCATATTACAGATATGATGTCCTGTTGCCAGAAACAGTGCGGAACAGATTCACCAGGATGTTATCTGGAATGGACAACGTTAGTTTGAAGACAGAGTCAATTGGGTGGGATTGTTCTCCTTGGAGCGCAGGAGGACGAGGGGTGATCTTATAGACATGTTTTAGATCATGAAAGGAATAGATGTAGTGGATGCTCGGATTCTCCTGCCCTGAATAGGCGAATCGAGGTCCAGAGGACATACGTTTAAGTTGAAGGGAAAATCATTGAATAGGAATCTGAGGGGTAACTTTTTCACACAATGGGTGGTGGATGTATGGAACAAACTGCCAGATGAGGAATTTGAGGCAGGGACTATCCCAACATTTATGAAATAGTTAGACAGGTTGGGTACATGAATAGGACAGGTTTGAAATGCATATTGCGATGTGAAATGCATATTGCGATGTGAAATGCAATAATAATCCTGCAAAACCTCTCAAATGTTAAATGCGACTAATGCATCGTATTAGGATAACTTTGCAGGCTGCTGCATTGTTAAATGCAGCGCTGGCCTTGCATTAAAGCAATATTGCAACCCCCTGGGATGTTAAATGCAATAAAATTAATTGCAATCATTTTGCAAAACCTCTCAAATGTTAAATGCAATTAATGCAACGCATTAAAATCTTTACTGGTGTACGGTTCCTCCTGACATCCATCCACCCACCCACCAATCGATCAATCAATCAATCTTTGATTAATTCTTATTATTATTAATAATATTAATTATTATTACTATAGTATTATTATTGTATTTACTACCCCCGGCACGTAGCGGAACCTCCAGGGCAGGGAGGAGACTATCCGGCATGTGGAAGTGCTTCTGGGAATTGTGTCTGATGTGTGTGGGTCTGTGTGTGTCTGTGTGTGTGTGGGTGTGTGTGTGGGTGTGTGTGTGTGGGTGTGTGTGTGGGTGTGTGTGTGTGGGTGTGTGTGTGGGTGTGTGTTTGGGTCTGTGTTTGGGTTTGTGTTTGGGTTTGTGTTTGGGTTTGTGTTTGGGTCTGTGTTTGGGTGTGTGTTTGGGTTTGTGTTTGGGTTTGTGTTTGGGTTTGTGTTTGGGTCTGTGTTTGGGTTTGTGTTTGAGTCTGTGTTTGTGTTTGTGTTTGGGTCTGTGTTTGGGTTTGTGTTTGGGTTTGTGTTTGGGTTTGTGTTTGTGTTTGGGTTTGTGTTTGTGTTTGGGTCTGTTTGGGTTTGTGTTTGGGTTTGTGTTTGGGTTTGTGTTTGGGTTTGTGTTTGGGTCTGTGTTTGTGTTTGTGTTTGGGTCTCCCCCCTCTCCCCCCCCTCTCTCTCCCCCAGCTCTCTCTCTCTCTCTCTCTCTCCCCCCCAGCTCTATCTCTCCCCCCCTCTCTCACTCCCCCAGCAATAAAAAACAGGCGTCACCCTAATTGTGTGCGTGTGTGTGTGTGTGTGTGTGTGTGAGAGCTGACTGACTTACCCCAGTCTAGTAGACACTCCGACACTCCAGCAGTTGTGACCAAGCTTGCGATGGCCGTCTTTTATCTGCCTGCCTGCCTGCCTGCCTGCCACCCGAGCCAACCTGAAGGGCCCAAACACTTGTCTTACACTCAGCCCATAACAGATATTGATTAACCCCGTACATACATACATACTTATACGGAACAGGGATAAAGAATAAACAGGTGTCGTGCGTGTGTGTGCGCGCGCGTTATAAACAAGTGCTGTCTGTGAAAAAATCTTTATTGGTGTACGGTTCCTCCTGACATCCACCCACCCACCCACCGATCAATCAATCAATCAATCAATCTTTGATTAATTCTTATTATTAATAATATAAATTATTATTACTATAGTATTATTATTGTATTTACTACCCCCGGCATCGCATTAGGATGACTTTTCAGCCTGCTGCAATGTTAAATGCAGTGATCGCCTTGCATTAAAGAAATATTGCAACACCCTGCGATGTGAAATGCAATAATAATCCTGCAAAACCTCTCAAATGTTAAACGTGACTAATGCATCGTATTAGGATAACTTTGCAGGCTACTGCAATGTTAAATGCAGTGATGGCCTTGCATTAAAGTCATCTAGCGACCCCCCATGGATGTTATATGCATTAAATTAATTGTAATAATCCTGCAAAACCTCTCAAATGTTAAATGCAACAAATGCATCATATTAGGATGACTTTGCAGGCTGCTGCATTGTTAAATGCAGCGCTGGCGTTGCATTAAAGCAATATTGCAACCCCCTGGGATGTTAAATGCAATAAAATTAATTGCAATAATTTTGCAAAACCTCTCAAATGTTAAATGCAATTAATGCAACGCATTAGAACAACTTTGCAGGCTCCTGCAATGTTAAATGCAGCGCAGGCCTTGCATTAAAGCAAAATTGCAGCTGTTCTGGGGTATTAAACGCATTAAAATCATTGTAATAATCATGCAAAATCTCTCAAATGTTCAATGCAACGAATGCATGGTACCATTAAAATCTTTATTGGTGTACGGTTCCCCCTGACATCCATCCACCCACCTACCGATCGATCAATCAATCAATCTTTGATTAATTCTTATTATTATTAATAATATAAATTATTATTACTATAGTATTATTATTGTATTTACTACCCCCGGCATCGCATTAGGATGACTTTTCAGGCTGCTGCAATGTTAAATGCAGTGATCGCCTTGCATTAAAGAAATATTGCAACACCCTGCGATGTGAAATGCAATAATAATCCTGCAAAACCTCTCAAATGTTAAACGTGACTAATGCATCGTATTAGGATAACTTTGCAGGCTACTGCAATGTTAAATGCAGTGATGGCCTTGCATTAAAGTCATCTAGCGACCCCCCATGGATGTTATATGCATTAAATTAATTGCAATAATTTTGCAAAACCTCTCAAATGTTAAATGCAACAAATGCATCGCATTAGGATGACTTTTCTGGCTGCTGCAATGTTAAATGCAGTGATCGCCTTGCATTAAAGAAATATTGCAACACCCTGCGATGTGAAATGCAATAATAATCCTGCAAAACCTCTCAAATGTTAAACGTGACTAATGCATCGTATTAGGATAACTTTGCAGGCTACTGCAATGTTAAATGCAGTGATGGCCTTGCATTAAAGTCATCTAGCGACCCCCCATGGATGTTATATGCATTAAATTAATTGCAATAATTTTGCAAAACCTCTCAAATGTTAAATGCAACAAATGCATCGCATTAGGATGACTTTTCTGGCTGCTGCAATGTTAAATGCAGTGATCGCCTTGCATTAAAGAAATATTGCAACACCCTGCGATGTGAAATGCAATAATAATCCTGCAAAACCTCTCAAATGTTAAATGCGACTAAAGCATCGTATTAGGATAACTTTGCAGGCTGCTGCATTGTTAAATGCAGCGCTGGCGTTGCATTAAAGCAATATTGCAACCCCTGGGATGTTAAATGCAATAAAATTAATTGCAATAATTTTGCAAAACATCTCAAATGTTAAATGCAATTAATGCAACGCATTAGAACAACTTTGCAAGCTCCTGCAATGTTAAATGCAGCGCAGGCCTTGCATTAAAGCAAAATTGCAGCTGTTCTGGGGTATTAAACGCATTAAAATCATTGTAATAATCATGCAAAATCTCTCAAATGTTCAATGCAACTAATGCATGGTACCATTAAAATCTTTATTGGTGTACGGTTCCCCCTGACATCCATCCACCCACCCACCGATCGATCAATCAATCAATCTTTGATTAATTCTTATTATTATTAATAATATAAATTATTATTACTATAGTATTATTATTGTATTTACTACCCCCGGCATCGCATTAGGATGACTTTTCAGGCTGCTGCAATGTTAAATGCAGTGATCGCCTTGCATTAAAGAAATATTGCAACACCCTGCGATGTGAAATGCAATAATAATCCTGCAAAACCTCTCAAATGTTAAACGTGACTAATGCATCGTATTAGGATAACTTTGCAGGCTACTGCAATGTTAAATGCAGTGATGGCCTTGCATTAAAGTCATCTAGCGACCCCCCATGGATGTTGTATGCATTAAATTAATTGCAATAATTTTGCAAAACCTCTCAAATGTTAAATGCAACAAATGCATCGCATTAGGATGACTTTTCTGGCTGCTGCAATGTTAAATGCAGTGATCGCCTTGCATTAAAGAAATATTGCAACACCCTGCGATGTGAAATGCAATAATAATCCTGCAAAACCTCTCAAATGTTAAATGCGACTAAAGCATCGTATTAGGATAACTTTGCAGGCTGCTGCATTGTTAAATGCAGCGCTGGCGTTGCATTAAAGCAATATTGCAACCCCTGGGATGTTAAATGCAATAAAATTAATTGCAATAATTTTGCAAAACCTCTCAAATGTTAAATGCAATTAATGCAACGCATTAGAACAACTTTGCAGGATCCTGCAATGTTAAATGCAGCGCAGGCCTTGCATTAAAGCAAAATTGCAGCTGTTCTGTGGTATTAAACGCATTAAAATCATTGTAATAATCATGCAAAATCTCTCAAATGTTCAATGCAACGAATGCATGGTACCATTAAAATCTTTATTGGTGTACGGTTCCCCCTGACATCCATCCACCCACCCACCGATTGATCAATCAATCAATCTTTGATTAATTCTTATTATTATTAATAATATAAATTATTATTACTATAGTATTATTATTGTATTTACTACCCCCGGCATCGCATTAGGATGACTTTTCAGGCTGCTGCAATATTAAATGCAGTGATCGCCTTGCATTAAAGAAATATTGCAACACCCTGCGATGTGAAATGCAATAATAATCCTGCAAAACCTCTCAAATGTTAAACGTGACTAATGCATCGTATTAGGATAACTTTGCAGGCTACTGCAATGTTAAATGCAGTGATGGCCTTGCATTAAAGTCATCTAGCGACCCCCCATGGATGTTGTATGCATTAAATTAATTGCAATAATTTTGCAAAACCTCTCAAATGTTAAATGCAACAAATGCATCGCATTAGGATGACTTTTCTGGCTGCTGCAATGTTAAATGCAGTGATCGCCTTGCATTAAAGAAATATTGCAACACCCTGCGATGTGAAATGCAATAATAATCCTGCAAAACCTCTCAAATGTTAAATGCGACTAAAGCATCGTATTAGGATAACTTTGCAGGCTGCTGCATTGTTAAATGCAGCGCTGGCGTTGCATTAAAGCAATATTGCAACCCCTGGGATGTTAAATGCAATAAAATTAATTGCAATAATTTTGCAAAACCTCTCAAATGTTAAATGCAATTAATGCAACGCATTAGAACAACTTTGCAGGATCCTGCAATGTTAAATGCAGCGCAGGCCTTGCATTAAAGCAAAATTGCAGCTGTTCTGTGGTATTAAACGCATTAAAATCATTGTAATAATCATGCAAAATCTCTCAAATGTTCAATGCAACGAATGCATGGTACCATTAAAATCTTTATTGGTGTACGGTTCCCCCTGACATCCATCCACCCACCCACCGATTGATCAATCAATCAATCTTTGATTAATTCTTATTATTATTAATAATATAAATTATTATTACTATAGTATTATTATTGTATTTACTACCCCCGGCATCGCATTAGGATGACTTTTCAGGCTGCTGCAATGTTAAATGCAGTGATCGCCTTGCATTAAAGAAATATTGCAACACCCTGCGATGTGAAATGCAATAATAATCCTGCAAAACCTCTCAAATGTTAAACGTGACTAATGCATCGTATTAGGATAACTTTGCAGGCTACTGCAATGTTAAATGCAGTGATGGCCTTGCATTAAAGTCATCTAGCGACCCCCCATGGATGTTATATGCATTAAATTAATTGCAATAATTTTTCAAAACCTCTCAAATGTTAAATGCAATTAATGCAACGCATTAGAACAACTTTGCAGGCTCCTGCAATGTTAAATGCAGCGCAGGCCTTGCATTAAAGCAAAATTGCAGCTGTTCTGGGGTATTAAACGCATTAAAATCATTGTAATAATCATGCAAAATCTCTCAAATATTCAATGCAAATAATGCATGGTACCATTAAAATCTTTATTGGTGTACGGTTCCCCCTGACATCCATCCACCCACCCACCGATCGAACAATCAATCAATCTTTGATTAATTCTTATTATTATTAATAATATAAATTATTATTACTATAGTATTATTATTGTATTTACTACCCCCGGCATCGCATTAGGATGACTTTTCAGGCTGCTGCAATGTTAAATGCAGTGATCGCCTTGCATTAAAGAAATATTGCAACACCCTGCGATGTGAAATGCAATAATAATCCTGCAAAACCTCTCAAATGTTAAACGTGACTAATGCATCGTATTAGGATAACTTTGCAGGCTACTGCAATGTTAAATGCAGTGATGGCCTTGCATTAAAGTCATCTAGCGACCCCCCATGGATGTTATATGCATTAAATTAATTGCAATAATTTTTCAAAACCTCTCAAATGTTAAATGCAATTAATGCAACGCATTAGAACAACTTTGCAGGCTCCTGCAATGTTAAATGCAGCGCAGGCCTTGCATTAAAGCAAAATTGCAGCTGTTCTGGGGTATTAAACGCATTAAAATCATTGTAATAATCATGCAAAATCTCTCAAATATTCAATGCAAATAATGCATGGTACCATTAAAATCTTTATTGGTGTACGGTTCCCCCTGACATCCATCCACCCACCCACCGATCGAACAATCAATCAATCTTTGATTAATTCTTATTATTATTAATAATATAAATTATTATTACTATAGTATTATTATTGTATTTACTACCCCCGGCATCGCATTAGGATGACTTTTCAGGCTGCTGCAATATTAAATGCAGTGATCGCCTTGCATTAAAGAAATATTGCAACACCCTGCGATGTGAAATGCAATAATAATCCTGCAAAACCTCTCAAATGTTAAACGTGACTAATGCATCGTATTAGGATAACTTTGCAGGATACTGCAATGTTAAATGCAGTGATGGCCTTGCATTAAAGTCATCTAGCGACCCCCCATGGATGTTGTATGCATTAAATTAATTGCAATAATTTTGCAAAACCTCTCAAATGTTAAATGCAACAAATGCATCGCATTAGGATGACTTTTCTGGCTGCTGCAATGTTAAATGCAGTGATCGCCTTGCATTAAAGAAATATTGCAACACCCTGCGATGTGAAATGCAATAATAATCCTGCAAAACCTCTCAAATGTTAAATGCGACTAAAGCATCGTATTAGGATAACTTTGCAGGCTGCTGCATTGTTAAATGCAGCGCTGGCGTTGCATTAAAGCAATATTGCAACCCCTGGGATGTTAAATGCAATAAAATTAATTGCAATAATTTTGCAAAACCTCTCAAATGTTAAATGCAATTAATGCAACGCATTAGAACAACTTTGCAGGATCCTGCAATGTTAAATGCAGCGCAGGCCTTGCATTAAAGCAAAATTGCAGCTGTTCTGTGGTATTAAACGCATTAAAATCATTGTAATAATCATGCAAAATCTCTCAAATGTTCAATGCAACGAATGCATGGTACCATTAAAATCTTTATTGGTGTACGGTTCCCCCTGACATCCATCCACCCACCCACCGATTGATCAATCAATCAATCTTTGATTAATTCTTATTATTATTAATAATATAAATTATTATTACTATAGTATTATTATTGTATTTACTACCCCCGGCATCGCATTAGGATGACTTTTCAGGCTGCTGCAATGTTAAATGCAGTGATCGCCTTGCATTAAAGAAATATTGCAACACCCTGCGATGTGAAATGCAATAATAATCCTGCAAAACCTCTCAAATGTTAAACGTGACTAATGCATCGTATTAGGATAACTTTGCAGGCTACTGCAATGTTAAATGCAGTGATGGCCTTGCATTAAAGTCATCTAGCGACCCCCCATGGATGTTATATGCATTAAATTAATTGCAATAATTTTTCAAAACCTCTCAAATGTTAAATGCAATTAATGCAACGCATTAGAACAACTTTGCAGGCTCCTGCAATGTTAAATGCAGCGCAGGCCTTGCATTAAAGCAAAATTGCAGCTGTTCTGGGGTATTAAACGCATTAAAATCATTGTAATAATCATGCAAAATCTCTCAAATATTCAATGCAAATAATGCATGGTACCATTAAAATCTTTATTGGTGTACGGTTCCCCCTGACATCCATCCACCCACCCACCGATCGAACAATCAATCAATCTTTGATTAATTCTTATTATTATTAATAATATAAATTATTATTACTATAGTATTATTATTGTATTTACTACCCCCGGCATCGCATTAGGATGACTTTTCAGGCTGCTGCAATGTTAAATGCAGTGATCGCCTTGCATTAAAGAAATATTGCAACACCCTGCGATGTGAAATGCAATAATAATCCTGCAAAACCTCTCAAATGTTAAACGTGACTAATGCATCGTATTAGGATAACTTTGCAGGCTACTGCAATGTTAAATGCAGTGATGGCCTTGCATTAAAGTCATCTAGCGACCCCCCATGGATGTTATATGCATTAAATTAATTGCAATAATTTTTCAAAACCTCTCAAATGTTAAATGCAATTAATGCAACGCATTAGAACAACTTTGCAGGCTCCTGCAATGTTAAATGCATCGCAGGCCTTGCATTAAAGCAAAATTGCAGCTGTTCTGGGGTATTAAACGCATTAAAATCATTGTAATAATCATGCAAAATCTCTCAAATATTCAATGCAAATAATGCATGGTACCATTAAAATCTTTATTGGTGTACGGTTCCCCCTGACATCCATCCACCCACCCACCGATCGAACAATCAATCAATCTTTGATTAATTCTTATTATTATTAATAATATAAATTATTATTACTATAGTATTATTATTGTATTTACTACCCCCGGCATCGCATTAGGATGACTTTTCAGGCTGCTGCAATATTAAATGCAGTGATCGCCTTGCATTAAAGAAATATTGCAACACCCTGCGATGTGAAATGCAATAATAATCCTGCAAAACCTCTCAAATGTTAAACGTGACTAATGCATCGTATTAGGATAACTTTGCAGGCTACTGCAATGTTAAATGCAGTGATGGCCTTGCATTAAAGTCATCTAGCGACCCCCCATGGATGTTATATGCATTAAATTAATTGCAATAATTTTGCAAAACCTCTCAAATGTTAAATGCAACAAATGCATCGCATTAGGATGACTTTTCTGGCTGCTGCAATGTTAAATGCAGTGATCGCCTTGCATTAAAGAAATATTGCAACACCCTGCGATGTGAAATGCAATAATAATCCTGCAAAACCTCTCAAATGTTAAACGTGACTAATGCATCGTATTAGGATAACTTTGCAGGCTACTGCAATGTTAAATGCAGTGATGGCCTTGCATTAAAGTCATCTAGCGACCCTCCATGGATGTTATATGCATTAAATTAATTGCAATAATTTTTCAAAACCTCTCAAATGTTAAATGCAATTAATGCAACGCATTAGAACAACTTTGCAGGCTCCTGCAATGTTAAATGCAGCGCAGGCCTTGCATTAAAGCAAAATTGCAGCTGTTCTGGGGTATTAAACGCATTAAAATCATTGTAGCGTGTTGATAAAGGCAAGGAGCCAGGTATTTTGGGAAGGTATATTTATTGGTTCGTGGGTCTCAGACGGGTCTAGTCTGCCGGAATGGCTTGGCGCCCAAACCTTGTCCTTATATCTCTGAGTCCAGGACCGCCTCCCGGGACTGGTCCATTCCCGTGCCGAGGGGTCGGTAGTAGTATGGCCCGACCCTTGGGAGCCGCCACAGTACCCCCCCCCCAGATCCGGAGGCACGAAACGCACTGGTGGTCGCACAACCCGACCGGACCGCGTACGGTAATCGGTCGACAGAGGGGCCGGCGGAGGCACAGTTGGAGAGACAGGCGGTGGGACCCGCAAAGGGGGGCGACCTCGTGGCCGAGGCTGGGCCACCCGCACCGGTTGGTCGATGTCTAAGTGGGCCGGCTTCAGGCGGTCAATTGACACGGCCTCCGGCCGGCCCCCCATGTCCAAAACAAAGGTTGTCTGCCCGTGCTCCAGCACCCGGTACGGGCCTTCATACGGCCTCTGGAGTGGCGCCTGGTGGGCGTCACGGCGCAGGAACACAAAGGCACAGTCCTGGAGGGCCGATGGCACGTAAGGGCGGAATGTCCCATGGCGGGACGTCGGCACGGGTGCGAGCTTGCCAACTCGCTCTCGGAGGCGATGTAGGGTGGATGAGGGCGGTTCCTCTCGCCCCGGCAACGAGGGCACGAACTCCCCGGGCACCGTGAGCGGAGACCCGTAGACGAGCTCCGCTGAGGATGAAGCCAGGTCTTCCTTGGGGGCAGTCCGGATGCCCAGCAAAACCCATGGTAGCTCGTCCATCCAGTCGGGGCCGGCGAGTCGCGCCTTCAGCGCTGCCTTCAGCTGCCGGTGGAACCTCTCCACCAAGCCGTTTGCCTGCAGGTGATAGGCCGTGGTGTGGTGCAGCCGCACGCCCAACAGGTGGGCCATGGCCGACCACAGCTCGGAGGTGAACTGTGGCCCCCGGTCCGATGAGATGACCACCGGCACACCAAAGCGAGCAATCCAGTGCGCGGCCAACGCACGAGCGCATGTGGCTGTAGATGTATCAGCCAGTGGTATGGCCTCCGGCCACCGCGTGAAGCGGTCCACCACCGTGAAGAGGTGGGTGATGCCCCGAGACGGCGGGAGCGGGCCCACAATGTCCACGTGCAGGTGGTCGAAACGGCGGCAGGGTAGACCGATCCCTTGGAGTGGCGCCCGGACGTGGCGTTGAATTTTCGACGTCTGGCACGGAATGCAGGTGCGGGCCCATTGGCCAACCTGCTTGCGCAGACCATGCCACATGAACCGCGCAGCCACCAATGAGATCGTTGCCCGGATGGATGGGTGAGCCAGCCCGTGGACCACGTCGAACACCCTCCTGCGCCACGCGGCCGGGACGATGGGGCGCGGCTGACCTGCCGACACATCGCAAAGTATCGTCGTCGCTCCGGGGCCGAGGGGAACATCCTCAAGGCGGAGGCCAGAGATGGCAGTCCGGTAGGAGGGCATCTCCCCGTCCGTTAGTTGGGCCTCCGCCAGGGCAGAATAATCAATGCCGGGTGCCACTTCTAACACGGCATTGATGGCGGGGCGAGACAATGCGTCGGCCACTTGGTTTTCCTTCCCCTCGATAAAGCGGATGGAGGTGGTAAATTCTGATATGTAGGCCAACTGGCGCTGCTGTCGGGCGGACCATGGGTCGGAGACCTTTGCCAGGGCGAAAGTGAGCGGCTTGTGGTCCGTGTAAGCGGTGAACGGGCGGCCCTCCAGAAAATAGCGGAAGTGACGAACGGCCAGGTACAGGGCGAGGAGCTCGCGGTCGAAAGCGCTGTACTTCTTCTGGGCGTTGTCGAGGTGCCGGCTGAAGAAGGCCAGGGGGCGCCAACCCCCGTCCGTGAGTTGTTCCAGTACGCCACCAACCGCCAACTCTGAGGCGTCCACCGTAAGGGCTGTCGGGGCATCCTCCCGTGGGTGAACAAGCAGCACAGCCCGAGCCAGGGCCTCCTTCGCGCCGTCAAAGGCTGTTACGGCCTCGTCGGTCCACACGACGGTCTTACGCTTGCCCGCCAGCAGCTCGTATAGCGGCCGCATGATGTGGGCCGCGGATGGCAGGAACCGGTGATAAAATGCCACCATGCCGACGAACTCCTGCAGGCCACGCACCGAGGACGGACGGGGAAACCGGCGGATGGCGTCTACTTTGTCCGGCAGGGGAACCGCTCCTTGCGAGGACACACGGTGGCCGAGAAAGTCGATTGTGGCCACGCCAAAACGGCACTTGGCTAGGTTTATGGCCAACCCGTGTTCGCTGAGCCGCTGGAAAAGCTGCCGGAGGTGAGCACAGTGCTCCTGCCGCGAGCGGCTGGCTACCAAGATGTCGTCGAGGTAGACGAACAGGAAATCCAACCCGCGACAAACGCCGTTCATTAATCGTTGGAATGACTGCGCGGCGTTCTTGAGGCCGAACGGCATCCGCACGAACTCGTAGAGTCCGAACGGCGTGATGATTGCCGTCTTGGGTACATCCTCCGGGTGGACCGGGATCTGGTTGTAACCTCGCACCAGATCCACCTTTGAAAATATCGTGGCCCCAGCCAAATGGGCGTTGAAGTCCTGGATGTGGGGCACGGGGTATCGGTCCTCGGCGGTAGCGACGTTCAGCCGCCGATAATCCCCGCAAGGCCTCCAGCCCCCGTTTGCCTTGGGGACCATGTGGAGTGGAGATGCCCATGGGCTGTTGGAAGGGCGGACGATCCCCAAGGACTCCATCGTACGAAACTCCTGTCGTGCCAGGCGTAGTTTCTCAGGCGGGAGTCGGCGTGCTCGTGCGTGGAGGGGTGGGCCGGTAGTTGTGATGTAATGGTACACCCCATGCTTGGGGGTCGATGACCGGAATTGCGGGGCCATAATATCCGGAAAGTCCGCCAGCACCCGAGCGAAATGGGAGTCCACGGACGACAGCGGGCGTATAATCGGGTCATTCAGCCGTAACGCGATGGGCTCCATCGTGGCGGAGTGGACCAAGCGCTGCTGCCTGACGTCCACGAGGAGAGAATGAGCCCGCAGAAAGTCGGCCCCGAGCAACGGCTGGGAGACGTCGGCGATCGTAAACAGCCACGTAAAATGACTGGCGCCGAAAACGATGTGGACCGTGCGGACGCCATAGGTCTGGATAATGCTCCCATTTGCCGCGGTGAGGATGGGCCCCCGCTTCCCAGAACGAATGTCCAGCGGCGAAGGGGGCAGGACGCTCAGCTCCGCCCCGGTATCCACGAGGAAGCGGCTCCCGGACCGCCGATCCCAGGCGAAGAGGCGGTGAATCTGGCCGGCCACCGCAGGGACTATTGGAAGCCGGCCCGGGCGTTTTCCGGAAATGTGCACGGCTGGCGGCATTGTCGGGCTGCCGCACCCCAGCGCTGGTGGTAATAACACCAGTACCTCTTGCTGGTGCTGGCTGGAGCCTGCTGGTGTGGGACTGCCGGTGCACGACCCGCAATGGCCACCGGGGGCGATCTCGCAGGCCTCCGGGACGTAGCTGTCACTCCTTCCACAGCTCCCCCGCCCGACCGGAGAAAATCGGGCGCTTCTCGAGTGACGTTAAGCGCACTGACGTCATCACGGCGCGCCGCCCACAGCGCGTCCGCGCGCCTGCCGAGGGCCCGGGTGTCTTCAAAGTAGGCGTCTGTGAGCTGCAGGCGAATGTCGGCCGGCAGCAGGTGCAGGTACGTATACTCGAACATCAGGCACGGTCTGTGCCCGTCGAGCAGCGCGACCATCTCCTTCAGGAGGCTAGATGGGCGCCGGTCACCGAGGCCTGGCATGTGGAGGAGCCTTTCGGCCCGCTCCATTCGGGTTAGCCCGTAGGTTTGGAGCAGCAGCTCCTTAAGGGCTTCATATTTACCGTCGGCCGGTGGGTCCTGGAGGAACTCCGTTACCTCTTCGGCCGCGTCCTGGTCAAGGGCTCCCACCAGGTGGAAAAACCGGGTGTTATCCACTGTAATGCCCTGCAGCTGGAACTGGGCCTCCGCCTGGTAAAACCAAATGCGAGCCCGGGTGGTCCAGAAGGTCGGGAGCTTGATTGCTACCGCGTCGACAGCTGGGGCCTGGTCGGCCTGCGAGCCGGACGGGCGGTCGGCTTCTGCTTTTGTGCCCATCCTAATGAATGGACCGTCGAGGTCACCAATGTAGCGTGTTGATAAAGGCAAGGAGCCAGGTATTTTGGGAAGGTATATTTATTGGTTCGTGGGTCTCAGACGGGTCTAGTCTGCCGGAATGGCTTGGCGCCCAAACCTTGTCCTTATATCTCTGAGTCCAGGACCGCCTCCCGGGACTGGTCCATTCCCGTGCCGAGGGGTCGGTAGTAGTATGGCCCGACCCTTGGGAGCCGCCACATCATTGTAATAATCATGCAAAATCTCTCAAATGTTCAATGCAAATAATGCATGGTACCATTAAAATCTTTATTGGTGTACGGTTCCCCCTGACATCCATCCACCCACCCACCGATCGAACAATCAATCAATCTTTGATTAATTCTTATTATTATTAATAATATAAATTATTATTACTATAGTATTATTATTGTATTTACTACCCCCGGCATCGCATTAGGATGACTTTTCAGGCTGCTGCAATGTTAAATGCAGTGATCGCCTTGCATTAAAGAAATATTGCAACACCCTGCGATGTGAAATGCAATAATAATCCTGCAAAACCTCTCAAATGTTAAACGTGACTAATGCATCGTATTAGGATAACTTTGCAGGCTACTGCAATGTTAAATGCAGTGATGGCCTTGCATTAAAGTCATCTAGCGACCCCCCATGGATGTTATATGCATTAAATTAATTGCAATAATTTTGCAAAACCTCTCAAATGTTAAATGCAACAAATGCATCGCATTAGGATGACTTTTCTGGCTGCTGCAATGTTAAATGCAGTGATCGCCTTGCATTAAAGAAATATTGCAACACCCTGCGATGAGAAATGCAATAATAATCCTGCAAAACCTCTCAAATGTTAAATGCGACTAAAGCATCGTATTAGGAAAACTTTGCAGGCTGCTGCATTGTTAAATGCAGCGCTGGCGTTGCAATAAAGCAATATTGCAACCCCCTGGGATGTTAAATGCAATAAAATTAATTGCAATAATTTTGCAAAACCTCTCAAATGTTAAATGCAATTAATGCAACGCATTAGAACAACTTTGCAGGCTCCTGCAATGTTAAATGCAGAGCAGGCCTTGCATTAAAGCAAAATTGCAGCTGTTCTGGGGTATTAAACGCATTAAAATCATTGTAATAATCATGCAAAATCTCTCAAATGTTCAATGCAACTAATGCATGGTACCATTAAAATCTTTATTGGTGTACGGTTCCCCCTGACATCCATCCACCCACCCACCGATCGATCAATCAATCAATCTTTGATTAATTCTTATTATTATTAATAATATAAATTATTATTACTATAGTATTATTATTGTATTTACTACCCCCGGCATCGCATTAGGATGACTTTTCAGGCTGCTGCAATGTTAAATGCAGTGATCGCCTTGCATTAAAGAAATATTGCAACACCCTGCGATGTGAAATGCAATAATAATCCTGCAAAACCTCTCAAATGTTAAACGTGACTAATGCATCATATTAGGATAACTTTGCAGGCTACTGCAATGTTAAATGCAGTGACGGCCTTGCATTAAAGTCATCCTGCGACCCCCCATGAATGTTATATGCATTAAATTAATTGCAATAATTTTGCAAACCTCTCAAATGTTAAATGCAACAAATGCATCGCATTAGGATGACTTTTCTGGCTGCTGCAATGTTAAATGCGGTGATCGCCTTGCATTAAAGAAATATTGCAACACCCTGCGATGTGAAATGCAATAATAATCCTGCAAAACCTCTCAAATGTTAAATGCGACTAAGGCATCGTATTAGGATAACTTTGCAGGCTGCTGCATTGTTAAATGCAGCGCTGGCGTTGCATTAAAGCAATATTGCAACCCCTGGGATGTTAAATGCAATAAAATTAATTGCAATAATTTTGCAAAACCTCTCAAATGTTAAATGCAATTAATGCAACGCATTAGAACAACTTTGCAGGCTCCTGCAATGTTAAATGCAGCGCAGGCCTTGCATTAAAGCAAAATTGCAGCTGTTCTGGGGTATTAAACGCATTAAAATCATTGTAATAATCATGCAAAATCTCTCAAATGTTCAATGCAACTAATGCATGGTACCATTAAAATCTTTATTGGTGTACGGTTCCCCCTGACATCCATCCACCCACCCACCGATCGATCAATCAATCAATCTTTGATTAATTCTTATTATTATTAATAATATAAATTATTATTACTATAGTATTATTATTGTATTTACTACCCCCGGCATCGCATTAGGATGACTTTTCAGGCTGCTGCAATGTTAAATGCAGTGATCGCCTTGCATTAAAGAAATATTGCAACACACTGCGATGTGAAATGCAATAATAATCCTGCAAAACCTCTCAAATGTTAAATGTGACTAATGCATCGTATTAGGATAACTTTGCAGGCTACTGCAATGTTAAATGCAGTGATGGCCTTGCATTAAAGTCATCTAGCGACCCCCCATGGATGTTATATGCATTAAATTAATTGCAATAATTTTGCAAAACCTCTCAAATGTTAAATGCAACAAATGCATCGCATTAGGATGACTTTTCTGGCTGCTGCAATGTTAAATGCAGTGATCGCCTTGCATTAAAGAAATATTGCAACACCCTGCGATGTGAAATGCAATAATAATCCTGCAAAACCTCTCAAATGTTAAATGCGACTAAAGCATCGTATTTGGATAACTTTGCAGGCTGCTGCATTGTTAAATGCAGCGGTGGCGTTGCATTAAAGCAATATTGCAACACCCTGGGATGTTAAATGCAATAAAATTAATTGCAATAATTTTGCAAAACCTCTCAAATGTTAAATGCAATTAATGCAACGCATTAGAACATCTTTGCAGGCTCCTGCAATGTTAAATGCAGCGCAGGCCTTGCATTAAAGCAAAATTGCAGCTGTTCTGGGGTGTTAAACGCATTAAAATCATTGTAATAATCATGCAAAATCTCTCAAATGTTCAATGCAACTAATGCATGGTACCATTAAAATCTTTATTGGTGTACGGTTCCCCCTGACATCCATCCACCCACCCACCAATCGATCAATCAATCAATCATTGATTAATTCTTATTATTATTAATAATATAAATTATTATTACTATAGTATTATTATTGTATTTACTACCCCCGGCATCGCATTAGGATGACTTTTCAGGCTGCTGCAATGTTAAATGCAGTGATCGCCTTTCATTAAAGAAATATTGCAACACCCTGCGATGTGAAATGCAATAATAATCCTGCAAAACCTCTCAAATGTTAAATGCGACTAAAGCATCGTATTAGGATAACTTTGCAGGCTGCTGCATTGTTAAATGCAGCGCTGGCGTTGCATTAAAGCAATATTGCAACCCCCTGGGATGTTAAATGCAATAAAATTAATTGCAATAATTTTGCAAAACCTCTCAAATGTTAAATGCAATTAATGCAACGCATTAGAACAACTTTGCAGGCTCCTGCAATGTTAAATGCAGCGCAGGCCTTGCATTAAAGCAAAATTGCAGCTGTTCTGGGGTATTAAACGCATTAAAATCATTGTAATAATCATGCAAAATCTCTCAAATGTTCAATGCAACTAATGCATGGTACCATTAAAATCTTTATTGGTGTACGGTTCCCCCTGACATCCATCCACCCACCCACCGATCGATCAATCAATCAATCTTTGATTAATTCTTATTATTATTAATAATATAAATTATTATTACTATAGTAATATTATTGTATTTAATACCCCCGGCATCGCATTAGGATGATTTTTCAGGCTGCTGCAATGTTAAATGCAGTGATCGCCTTGCATTAAAGAAATATTGCAACACCCTGCGATGTGAAATGCAATAATAATCCTGCAAAACCTCTCAAATGTTAAATGTGACTAATGCATCGTATTAGGATAACTTTGCAGGCTACTGCAATGTTAAATGCAGTGATGGCCTTGCATTAAAGTCATCTAGCGACCCCCCATGGATGTTATATGCATTAAATTAATTGCAATAATTTTGCAAAACCTCTCAAATGTTAAATGCAACAAATGCATCGCATTCGGATGACTTTTCTGGCTGCTGCAATGTTAAATGCAGTGATCGCCTTGCATTAAAGAAATATTGCAACACCCTGCGATGTGAAATGCAATAATAATCCTGCAAAACCTCTCAAATGTTAAACGTGACTAATGCATCGTATTAGGATAACTTTGCAGGCTACTGCAATGTTAAATGCAGTGATGGCCTTGCATTAAAGTCATCTAGCGACCCCCCCATGGATGTTATATGCATTAAATTAATTGCAATAATTTTGCAAAACCTCTCAAATGTTAAATGCAACAAATGCATCGCATTAGGATGACTTTTCTGGCTGCTGCAATGTTAAATGCAGTGATCGCCTTGCATTAAAGAAATATTGCAACACCCTGCGATGTGAAATGCAATAATAATCCTGCAAAACCTCTCAAATGTTAAATGTGACTAAAGCATCGTATTAGGATAACTTTGCAGGCTGCTGCATTGTTAAATGCAGCGCTGGCGTTGCATTAAAGCAATATTGCAACCCCCTGGGATGTTAAATGCAATAAAATTAATTGCAATAATTTTGCACAACCTCTCAAATGTTAAATGCAAATAATGCAACGCATTAGAACAACTTTGCAGGCTCCTGCAATGTTCAATGCAGCGCAGGCCTTGCATTAAAGCAAAATTGCAGCTGTTCTGGGGTATTAAACGCATTAAAATCATTGTAATAATCATGCAAAATCTCTCAAATGTTCAATGCAACTAATGCATGGTACCATTAAAATCTTTATTGGTGTACGGTTCCCCCTGACATCCATCCACCCACCCACCGATCGATCAATCAATCTTTGATTAATTCTTATTATTATTAATAATATAAATTATTATTACTATAGTATTATTATTGTATTTACTACCCCCGGCATCGCATTAGGATGACTTTTCAGGCTGCTGCAATGTTAAATGCAGTGATCGCCTTGCATTAAAGAAATATTGCAACACCCTGCGATGTGAAATGCAATAATAATCCTGCAAAACCTCTCAAATGTTAAACGTGACTAATGCATCGTATTAGGATAACTTTGCAGGCTACTGCAATGTTAAATGCAGTGATGGCCTTGCATTAAAGTCATCTAGCGACCCCCCATGGATGTTATATGCATTAAATTAATTGCAATAATTTTGCAAAACCTCTCAAATGTTAAATGCAACAAATGCATCGCATTAGGATGACTTTTCTGGCTGCTGCAATTTTAAATGCAGTGATCGCCTTGCATTAAAGAAATATTGCAACACCCTGCGATGTGAAATGCAATAATAATCCTGCAAAACCTCTCAAATGTTAAATGCGACTAAAGCATCGTATTAGGATAACTTTGCAGGCTGCTGCATTGTTAAATGCAGTGCTGGCGTTGCATTAAAGCAATATTGCAACCCCCTGGGATGTTAAATGCAATAAAATTAATTGCAATAATTTTGCAAAACCTCTCAAATGTTAAATGCAATTAATGCAACGCATTAGAACAACTTTGCAGGCTCCTGCAATGTTAAATGCAGCGCAGGCCTTGCATTAAAGCAAAATTGCAGCTGTTCTGGGGTATTAAACGCATTAAAATCATTGTAATAATCATGCAAAATCTCTCAAATGTTCAATGCAACTAATGCATGGTACCATTAAAATCTTTATTGGTGTACGGTTCCCCCTGACATCCATCCACCCACCCACCGATCGATCAATCAATCTTTGATTAATTCTTATTATTATTAATAATATAAATTATTATTACTATAGTATTATTATTGTATTTACTACCCCCGGCATCGCATTAGGATGACTTTTCAGGCTGCTGCAATGTTAAATGCAGTGATCGCCTTGCATTAAAGAAATATTGCAACACCCTGCGATGTGAAATGCAATAATAATCCTGCAAAACCTCTCAAATGTTAACGTGACTAATGCATCGTATTAGGATAACTTTGCAGGCTACTGCAATGTTAAATGCAGTGATGGCCTTGCATTAAAGTCATCTAGCGACCCCCCATGGATGTTATATGCATTAAATTAATTGCAATAATTTTGCAAAACCTCTCAAATGTTAAAAGCAACAAATGCATCGCATTAGGATGACTTTTCTGGCTGCTGCAATGTTAAATGCAGTGATCGCCTTGCATTAAAGAAATATTGCAACACCCTGCGATGTGAAATGCAATAATAATCCTGCAAAACCTCTCAAATGTTAAACGTGACTAATGCATCGTATTAGAATAACTTTGCAGGCTACTGCAATGTTAAATGCAGTGATGGCCTTGCATTAAAGTCATCTAGCGACCCCCCATGGATGTTATATGCATTAAATTAATTGCAAAAATTTTGCAAAACATCTCAAATGTTAAATGAAACAAATGCATCGCATTAGGATGACTTTTCTGGCTGCTGCAATGTTAAATGCAGTGATCGCCTTGCATTAAAGAAATATTGCAACACCCTGCGATGTGAAATGCAATAATAATCCTGCAAAACCTCTCAAATGTTAAACGTGACTAATGCATCGTATTAGGATAACTTTGCAGGCTACTGCAATGTTAAATGCAGTGATGGCCTTGCATTAAAGTCATCTAGCGACCCCCCATGGATGTTATATGCATTAAATTAATTGCAATAATTTTGCAAAACCTCTCAAATGTTAAATGCAACAAATGCATCGCATTAGGATGACTTTTCTGGCTGCTGCAATGTTAAATGCAGTGATCGCCTTGCATTAAAGAAATATTGCAACACCCTGCGATGTGAAATGCAATAATAATCCTGCAAAACCTCTCAAATGTTAAATGCGACTAAAGCATCGTATTAGGATAACTTTGCAGGCTGCTGCATTGTTAAATGCAGCGCTGGCGTTGCATTAAAGCAATATTGCAACCCCTGGGATGTTAAATGCAATAAAATTAATTGCAATAATTTTGCAAAACCTCTCAAATGTTAAATGCAATTAATGCAACGCATTAGAACAACTTTGCAGGATCCTGCAATGTTAAATGCAGCGCAGGCCTTGCATTAAAGCAAAATTGCAGCTGTTCTGTGGTATTAAACGCATTAAAATCATTGTAATAATCATGCAAAATCTCTCAAATGTTCAATGCAACGAATGCATGGTACGATTAAAATCTTTATTGGTGTACGGTTCCCCCTGACATCCATCCACCCACCCACCGATCGATCAATCAATCAATCTTTGATTAATTCTTATTATTATTAATAATATAAATTATTATTACTATAGTATTATTATTGTATTTACTACCCCCGGCATCGCATTAGGATGACTTTTCAGGCTGCTGCAATGTTAAATGCAGTGATCGCCTTGCATTAAAGAAATATTGCAACACCCTGCGATGTGAAATGCAATAATAATCCTGCAAAACCTCTCAAATGTTAAACGTGACTAATGCATCGTATTAGGATAACTTTGCAGGCTACTGCAATGTTAAATGCAGTGATAGCCTTGCATTAAAGTCATCTAGCGACCCCCCATGGATGTTATATGCATTAAATTAATTGCAAAAATTTTGCAAAACATCTCAAATTTTAAATGCAACAAATGCATCGCATTAGGATGACTTTTCTGGCTGCTGCAATGTTAAATGCAGTGATCGCCATGCATTAAAGAAATATTGCAACACCCTGGGATGTTAAATGCAATAAAATTAATTGCAATAATATAGCAAAACCTCTCAAATGTTAAATGCAATTAATGCAACGCATTAGAACAACTTTGCAGGCTCCTGCAATGTTAAATGCAGCGCAGGCCTTGCATTAAAGCAAAATTGCAGCTGTTCTGGGGTATTAAACGCATTAAAATCATTGTAATAATCATGCAAAATCTCTCAAATATTCAATGCAAATAATGCATGGTACCATTAAAATCTTTATTGGTGTACGGTTCCCCCTGACATCCATCCACCCACCCACCGATCGAACAATCAATCAATCTTTGATTAATTCTTATTATTATTAATAATATAAATTATTATTACTATAGTATTATTATTGTATTTACTACCCCCGGCATCGCATTAGGATGACATTTCAGGCTGCTGCAATGTTAAATGCAGTGATCGCCTTGCATTAAAGAAATAGTGCAACACCCTGCGATGTGAAATGCAATAATAATCCTGCAAAACCTCTCAAATGTTAAACGTGACTAATGCATCGTATTAGGATAACTTTGCAGGCTACTGCAATGTTAAATGCAGTGATGGCCTTGCATTAAAGTCATCTAGCGACCCCCCTTGGATGTTATATGCATTAAATTAATTGCAATAATTTTGCAAAACCTCTCAAATGTTAAATGCAACAAATGCATCGCATTAGGATGACTTTTCTGGCTGCTGCAATGTTAAATGCAGTGATCGCCTTGCATTAAAGAAATATTGCAACACCCTGCGATGTGAAATGCAATAATAATCCTGCAAAACCTCTCAAATGTTAAACGTGACTAATGCATCATATTAGGATAACTTTGCAGGCTACTGCAATGTTAAATGCAGTGATGGCCTTGCATTAAAGTCATCTAGCGACCCCCCATGGATGTTATATGCATTAAATTAATTGCAATAATTTTTCAAAACCTCTCAAATGTTAAATGCAATTAATGCAACGCATTAGAACAACTTTGCAGGCTCCTGCAATGTTAAATGCAGCGCAGGCCTTGCATTAAAGCAAAATTGCAGCTGTTCTGGGGTATTAAACGCATTAAAATCATTGTAATAATCATGCAAAATCTCTCAAATGTTCAATGCAAATAATGCATGGTACCATTAAAATCTTTATTGGTGTACGGTTCCCCCTGACATCCATCCACCCACCCACCGATCGAACAATCAATCAATCTTTGATTAATTCTTATTATTATTAATAATATAAATTATTATTACTATAGTATTATTATTGTATTTACTACCCCCGGCATCGCATTAGGATGACTTTTCAGGCTGCTGCAATGTTAAATGCAGTGATCGCCTTGCATTAAAGAAATATTGCAACACCCTGCGATGTGAAATGCAATAATAATCCTGCAAAACCTCTCAAATGTTAAACGTGACTAATGCATCATATTAGGATAACTTTGCAGGCTACTGCAATGTTAAATGCAGTGATGGCCTTGCATTAAAGTCATCTAGCGACCCCCCATGGATGTTATATGCATTAAATTAATTGCAATAATTTTGCAAAACCTCTCAAATGTTAAATGCAACAAATGCATCGCATTAGGATGACTTTTCTGGCTGCTGCAATGTTAAATGCAGTGATCGCCTTGCATTAAAGAAATATTGCAACACCCTGCGATGAGAAATGCAATAATAATCCTGCAAAACCTCTCAAATGTTAAATGCGACTAAAGCATCGTATTAGGAAAACTTTGCAGGCTGCTGCATTGTTAAATGCAGCGCTGGCGTTGCAATAAAGCAATATTGCAACCCCCTGGGATGTTAAATGCAATAAAATTAATTGCAATAATTTCCCAAAACCTCTCAAATGTTAAATGCAATTAATGCAACGCATTAGAACAACTTTGCAGGCTCCTGCAATGTTAAATGCAGCGCAGGCCTTGCATTAAAGCAAAATTGCAGCTGTTCTGGGGTATTAAACGCATTAAAATCATTGTAATAATCATGCAAAATCTCTCAAATGTTCAATGCAACTAATGCATGGTACCATTAAAATCTTTATTGGTGTACGGTTCCCCCTGACATCCATCCACCCACCCACCGATCGATCAATCAATCTTTGATTAATTCTTATTATTATTAATAATATAAATTATTATTACTATAGTATTATTATTGTATTTACTACCCCCGGCATCGCATTAGGATGACTTTTCAGGCTGCTGCAATGTTAAATGCAGTGATCGCCTTGCATTAAAGAAATATTGCAACACCCTGCGATGTGAAATGCAATAATAATCCTGCAAAACCTCTCAAATGTTAAACGTGACTAATGCATCGTATTAGGATAACTTTGCAGGCTACTGCAATGTTAAATGCAGTGATGGCCTTGCATTAAAGTCATCTAGCGACCCCCCATGGATGTTATATGCATTAAATTAATTGCAATAATTTTGCAAAACCTCTCAAATATTAAATGCAACAAATGCATCGCATTACGATGACTTTTCTGGCTGCTGCAATGTTAAATGCAGTGATCGCCTTGCATTAAAGAAATATTACAACACCCTGCGATGTGAAATGCAATAATAATCCTGCAAAACCTCTCAAATGTTAAACGTGACTAATGCATCATATTAGGATAACTTTGCAGGCTACTGCAATGTTAAATGCAGTGATGGCCTTGCATTAAAGTCATCCTGCGACCCCCCATGAATGTTATATGCATTAAATTATTTGCAATAATTTTGCAAAACCTCTCAAATGTTAAATGCAACAAATGCATCGCATTATGATGACTTTTCTGGCTGCTGCAATGTTAAATGCGGTGATCGCCTTGCATTAAAGAAATATTGCAACACCCTGCGATGTGAAATGCAATAATAATCCTGCAAAACCACTCAAATGTTAAATGCGACTAAAGCATCGTATTAGGATAACTTTGCAGGCTGCTGCATTGTTAAATGCAGCGCTGGCGTTGCATTAAAGCAATATTGCAACCCCCTGGGATGTTAAATGCAATAAACTTAATTGCAATAATTTTGCAAAACCTCTCAAATGTTAAATGCAATTAATGCAACGCATTAGAACAACTTTGCAGGCTCCTGCAATGTTAAATGCAGCGCAGGCCTTGCATTAAAGCAAAATTGCAGCTGTTCTGGGGTATTAAACGCATTAAAATCATTGTAATAATCATGCAAAATCTCTCAAATGTTCAATGCAACTAATGCATGGTACCATTAAAATCTTTATTGGTGTACGGTTCCCCCTGACATCCATCCACCCACCCACCGATCGATCAATCAATCAATCTTTGATTAATTCTTATTATTATTAATAATATAAATTATTATTACTATAGTATTATTATTGTATTTACTACCCCCGGCATCGCATTAGGATGACTTTTCAGGCTGCTGCAATGTTAAATGCAGTGATCGCCTTGCATTAAAGAAATATTGCAACACCCTGCGATGTGAAATGCAATAATAATCCTGCAAAACCTCTCAAATGTTAAATGTGACTAATGCATCGTATTAGGATAACTTTGCAGGCTACTGCAATGTTAAATGCAGTGATGGCCTTGCATTAAAGTCATCTAGCGACCCCCCATGGATGTTATATGCATTAAATTAATTGCAATAATTTTGCAAAACCTCTCAAATGTTAAATGCAACAAATGCATCGCATTAGGATGACTTTTCTGGCTGCTGCAATGTTAAATGCAGTGATCGCCTTGCATTAAAGAAATATTGCAACACCCTGCGATGTGAAATGCAATAATAATCCTGCAAAACCTCTCAAATGTTAAATGCGACTAAAGCATCGTATTTGGATAACTTTGCAGGCATTGTTAAATGCAGCGGTGGCGTTGCATTAAAGCAATATTGCAACACCCTGGGATGTTAAATGCAATAAAATTAATTGCAATAATTTTGCAAAACCTCTCAAATGTTAAATGCAATTAATGCAACGCATTAGAACATCTTTGCAGGCTCCTGCAATGTTAAATGCAGCGCAGGCCTTGCATTAAAGCAAAATTGCAGCTGTTCTGGGGTGTTAAACGCATTAAAATCATTGTAATAATCATGCAAAATCTCTCAAATGTTCAATGCAACTAATGCATGGTACCATTAAAATCTTTATTGGTGTACGGTTCCCCCTGACATCCATCCACCCACCCACCAATCGATCAATCAATCAATCTTTGATTAATTCTTATTATTATTAATAATATAAATTATTATTACTATATTATTATTATTCTATTTACTACCCCCGGCATCGCATTAGGATGACTTTTCAGGCTGCTGCAATGTTAAATGCAGTGATCGCCTTGCATTAAAGAAATATTGCAACACCCTGCGATGTGAAATGCAATAATAATCCTGCAAAACCTCTCAAATGTTAAATGCGACTAAAGCATCGTATTAGGATAACTTTGCAGGCTGCTGCATTGTTAAATGCAGCGCTGGCGTTGCATTAAAGCAATATTGCAACCCCTGGGATGTTAAATGCAATAAAATTAATTGCAATAATTTTGCAAAACCTCTCAAATGTTAAATGCAATTAATGCAACGCATTAGAACAACTTTGCAGGCTCCTGCAATGTTAAATGCAGCGCAGGCCTTGCATTAAAGCAAAATTGCAGCTGTTCTGGGGTATTAAACGCATTAAAATCATTGTAATAATCATGCAAAATCTCTCAAATGTTCAATGCAACTAATGCATGGTACCATTAAAATCTTTATTGGTGTACGGTTCCCCCTGACATCCATCCACCCACCCACCGATCGATCAATCAATCAATCTTTGATTAATTCTTATTATTATTAATAATATAAATTATTATTACTATCGTATTATTATTGTATTTAATACCCCCGGCATCGCATTAGGATGATTTTTTAGGCTGCTGCAATGTTAAATGCAGTGATCGCCTTGCATTAAAGAAATATTGCAACACCCTGCGATGTGAAATGCAATAATAATCCTGCAAAACCTCTCAAATGTTAAATGTGACTAATGCATCGTATTAGGATAACTTTGCAGGCTACTGCAATGTTAAATGCAGTGATGGCCTTGCATTAAAGTCATCTAGCGACCCCCCATGGATGTTATATGCATTAAATTAATTGCAATAATTTTGCAAAACCTCTCAAATGTTAAATGCAACAAATGCATCGCATTCGGATGACTTTTCTGGCTGCTGCAATGTTAAATGCAGTGATCGCCTTGCATTAAAGAAATATTGCAACACCCTGCGATGTGAAATGCAATAATAATCCTGCAAAACCTCTCAAATGTTAAACGTGACTAATGCATCGTATTAGGATAACTTTGCAGGCTACTGCAATGTTAAATGCAGTGATGGCCTTGCATTAAAGTCATCTAGCGACCCCCCATGGATGTTATATGCATTAAATTAATTGCAATAATTTTGCAAAACCTCTCAAATGTTAAATGCAACAAATGCATCGCATTAGGATGACTTTTCTGGCTGCTGCAATGTTAAATGCAGTGATCGCCTTGCATTAAAGAAATATTGCAACACCCTGCGATGTGAAATGCAATAATAATCCTGCAAAACCTCTCAAATGTTAAATGTGACTAAAGCATCGTATTAGGATAACTTTGCAGGCTGCTGCATTGTTAAATGCAGTGCTGGCGTTGCATTAAAGCAATATTGCAACCCCCTGGGATGTTAAATGCAATAAAATTAATTGCAATAATTTTGCAAAACCTCTCAAATGTTAAATGCAAATAATGCAACGCATTAGAACAACTTTGCAGGCTCCTGCAATGTTAAATGCAGCGCAGGCCTTGCATTAAAGCAAAATTGCAGCTGTTCTGGGGTATTAAACGCATTAAAATCATTGTAATAATCATGCAAAATCTCTCAAATGTTCAATGCAACTAATGCATGGTACCATTAAAATCTTTATTGGTGTACGGTTCCCCCTGACATCCATCCACCCACCCACCGATCGATCAATCAATCTTTGATTAATTCTTCTTATTATTAATAATATAAATTATTATTACTATAGTATTATTATTGTATTTACTACCCCCGGCATCGCATTAGGATGACTTTTCAGGCTGCTGCAATGTTAAATGCAGTGATCGCCTTGCATTAAAGAAATATTGCAACACCCTGCGATGTGAAATGCAATAATAATCCTGCAAAACCTCTCAAATGTTAAACGTGACTAATGCATCGTATTAGGATAACTTTGCAGGCTACTGCAATGTTAAATGCAGTGATGGCCTTGCATTAAAGTCATCTAGCGACCCCCCATGGATGTTATATGCATTAAATTAATTGCAATAATTTTGCAAAACCTCTCAAATGTTAAATGCAACAAATGCATCGCATTAGGATGACTTTTCTGGCTGCTGCAATTTTAAATGCAGTGATCGCCTTGCATTAAAGAAATATTGCAACACCCTGCGATGTGAAATGCAATAATAATCCTGCAAAACCTCTCAAATGTTAAACGTGACTAATGCATCGTATTAGGATAACTTTGCAGGCTACTGCAATGTTAAATGCAGTGATGGCCTTGCATTAAAGACATCTAGCGACCCCCCATGGATGTTATATGCATTAAATTAATTGCAATAATTTTGCAAAACCTCTCAAATGTTATATGCAACAAATGCATCGCATTAGGATGACTTTTCTGGCTGCTGCAATGATAAATGCAGTGATCGCCTTGCATTAAAGAAATATTGCAACACCCTGAGATGTGAAATGCAATAATAATCCTGCAAAACCTCTCAAATGTTAAATGCGACTAAAGCATCATATTAGGATAACTTTGCCGGCTGCTGCATCGTTAAATGCAGCGCTGGCGTGGCATTAAAGCAATATTGCAACCCCCTGGGATGTTAAATGCAATAAAATTAATTGCAATAATTTTGCAAAACCTCTCAAATGTTAAATGCAATTAATGCAACGCATTAGAACAACTTTGCAGGCTCCTGCAATGTTAAATGCAGCGCAGGCCTTGCATTAAAGCAAAATTGCAGCTGTTCTGGGGTATTAAACGCATTAAAATCATTGTAATAATCATGCAAAATCTCTCAAATGTTCAATGCAACTAATGCATGGTACCATTAAAATCTTTATTGGTGTACGGTTCCCCCTGACATCCATCCACCCACCCACCGATCGATCAATCAATCTTTGATTAATTCTTATTATTATTAATAATATAAATTATTATTACTATAGTATTATTATTGTATTTACTACCCCCGGCATCGCATTAGGATGACTTTTCAGGCTGCTGCAATGTTAAATGCAGTGATCGCCTTGCATTAAAGAAATATTGCAACACCCTGCGATGTGAAATGCAATAATAATCCTGCAAGACCTCTCAAATGTTAAACGTGACTAATGCATCGTATTAGGATAACTTTGCAGGCTACTGCAATGTTAAATGCAGTGATGGCCTTGCATTAAAGTCATCTAGCGACCCCCCATGGATGTTATATGCATTAAATTAATTGCAATAATTTTGCAAAACCTCTCAAATGTTAAATGCAACAAATGCATCGCATTAGGATGACTTTTCTGGCTGCTGCAATTTTAAATGCAGTGATCGCCTTGCATTAAAGAAATATTGCAACACCCTGCGATGTGAAATGCAATAATAATCCTGCAAAACCTCTCAAATGTTAAATGCGACTAAAGCATCGTATTAGGATAACTTTGCAGGCTGCTGCATTGTTAAATGCAGCGCTGGCGTTGCATTAAAGCAATATTGCAACCCCTGGGATGCTAAATGCAATAAAATTAATTGCAATAATTTTGCAAAACCTCTCAAATGTTAAATGCAATTAATGCAACGCATTAGAACAACTTTGCAGGCTCCTGCAATGTTAAATGCAGCGCAGGCCTTGCATTAAAGCAAAATTGCAGCTGTTCTGGGGTATTAAACGCATTAAAATCATTGTAATAATCATGCAAAATCTCTCAAATGTTCAATGCAACTAATGCATGGTACCATTAAAATCTTTATTGGTGTACGGTTCCCCCTGACATCCATCCACCCACCCACCGATCGATCAATCAATCTTTGATTAATTCTTCTTATTATTAATAATATAAATTATTATTACTATAGTATTATTATTGTATTTACTACCCCCGGCATCGCATTAGGATGACTTTTCAGGCTGCTGCAATGTTAAATGCAGTGATCGCCTTGCATTAAAGAAATATTGCAACACCCTGCGATGTGAAATGCAATAATAATCCTGCAAAACCTCTCAAATGTTAAACGTGACTAATGCATCGTATTAGGATAACTTTGCAGGCTACTGCAATGTTAAATGCAGTGATGGCCTTGCATTAAAGTCATCTAGCGACCCCCCATGGATGTTATATGCATTAAATTAATTGCAATAATTTTGCAAAACCTCTCAAATGTTATATGCAACAAATGCATCGCATTAGGATGACTTTTCTGGCTGCTGCAATGATAAATGCAGTGATCGCCTTGCA
This sequence comes from Rhinoraja longicauda, assembly GCF_053455715.1. NCBI lineage: Eukaryota > Metazoa > Chordata > Chondrichthyes > Rajiformes > Arhynchobatidae > Rhinoraja > Rhinoraja longicauda. The sequence continues at coordinate 20,582 of NW_027601888.1, read as the reverse complement.
TTAAAGAAATATTGCAACACCCTGAGATGTGAAATGCAATAATAATCCTGCAAAACCTCTCAAATGTTAAATGTGACTAAAGCATCATATTAGGATAACTTTGCAGGCTGCTGCATCGTTAAATGCAGCGCTGGCGTTGCATTAAAGCAATATTGCAACCCCCTGGGATGTTAAATGCAATAAAATTAATTGCAATAATTTTGCAAAACCTCTCAAATGTTAAATGCAATTAATGCAACGCATTAGAACAACTTTGCAGGCTCCTGCAATGTTAAATGCAGCGCAGGCCTTGCATTAAAGCAAAATTGCAGCTGTTCTGGGGTATTAAACGCATTAAAATTATTGTAATAATCATGCAAAATCTCTCAAATGTTCAATGCAACTAATGCATGGTACCATTAAAATCTTTATTGGTGTACGGTTCCCCCTGACATCCATCCACCCACCCACCGATCGATCAATCAATCAATCTTTGACTAATCCTTATTATTATTAATAATATAAATTATTATTACTATAGTATTATTATTGTATTTACTACCCCCGGCATCGCATTAGGATGACTTTTCTGGCTGCTGCAATGTTAAATGCAGTGATCGCCTTGCATTAAAGAAATATTGCAACACCCTGCGATGTGAAATGCAATAATAATCCTGCAAAACCTCTCAAATGTTAAACGTGACTAATGCATCGTATTAGGATAACTTTGCAGGCTACTGCAATGTTAAATGCAGTGATGGCCTTGCATTAAAGTCATCTAGCGACCCCCCATGGATGTTATAGGCATTAAATTAATTGCAATAATTTTGTAAAACCTCTCAAATGTTAAATGCAACAAATGCATCGCATTAGGATGATTTTTCTGGCTGCTGCAATGTTAAATGCAGTGATCGCCTTGCATTAAAGAAATATTGCAACACCCTGCGATGTGAAATGCAATAATAATCCTGCAAAACCTCTCAAATGTTAAATGCGACTAAAGCATCGTATTAGGATAACTTTGCAGGCTGCTGCATTGTTAAATGCAGCGCTGGCGTTGCATTAAAGCAATATTGCAACCCCCTGGGATGTTAAATGCAATAAAATTAATTGCAATAATTTTGCAAAACCTCTCAAATGTTAAATGCAATTAATGCAACGCATTAGAACAACTTTGCAGGCTCCTGCAATGTTAAATGCAGCGCAGGCCTTGCATTAAAGTAAAATTGCAGCTGTTCTGGGGTATTAAACGCATTAAAATCATTGTAATAATCATGCAAAATCTCTCAAATGTTCAATGCAACTAATGCATGGTACCATTAAAATCTTTATTGGTGTACGGTTCCCCCTGACATCCATCCACCCACCCACCGATCGATCAATCAATCAATCTTTGATTAATTCTTATTATTATTAATAATATAAATTATTATTACTATAGTATTATTATTGTATTTACTACCCCCGGCATCGCATTAGGATGACTTTTCAGGCTGCTGCAATGTTAAATGCAGTGATGGCCTTGCATTAAAGTCATCTAGCGACCCCCCATGAATGTTATATGCATTAAATTAATTGCAATAATTTTGCAAAACCTCTCAAATGTTAAATGCAACAAATGAATCGCATTAGGATGACTTTTCTGGCTGCTGCAATGTTAAATGCAGTGATCGCCTTGCATTAAAGAAATATTGCAACACCCTGCGATGTGAAATGCAATAATAATCCTGCAAAACCTCTCAAATGTTAAACGTGACTAATGCATCGTATTAGGATAACTTTGCAGGCTACTGCAATGTTAAATGCAGTGATGGCCTTGCATTAAAGTCATCTAGCGACCCCCCATGGATGTTATATGCATTAAATTAATTGCAATAATTTTGCAAAACCTCTCAAATGTTAAATGCAACAAATGCATCGCATTAGGATGACTTTTCTGGCTGCTGCAATGATAAATGCAGTGATCGCCTTGCATTAAAGAAATATTGCAACACCCTGCGATGTGAAATGCAATAATAATCCTGCAAAACCTCTCAAATGTTAAATGCGACTAAAGCATCACATTAGGATAACTTTGCAGGCTGCTGCCTCGTTAAATGCAGCGCTGGCGTTGCATTAAAGCAATATTGCAACCCCCTGGGATGTTAAATGCAATAAAATTAATTGCAATAATTTTGCAAAACCTCTCAAATGTTAAATGCAATTAATGCAACGCATTAGAACAACTTTGCAGGCTCCTGCAATGTTAAATGCAGCGCAGGCCTTGCATTAAAGCAAAATTGCAGCTGTTCTGGGGTATTAAACGCATTAAAATCATTGTAATAATCATGCAAAATCTCTCAAATGTTCAATGCAACTAATGCATGGTACCATTAAAATCTTTATTGGTGTACGGTTCCCCCTGACATCCATCCACCCACCCACCGATCGATCAATCAATCAATCTTTGATTAATCCTTATTATTATTAATAATATAAATTATTATTACTATAGTATTATTATTGTATTTACTACCCCCGGCATCGCATTAGGATGACTTTTCAGGCTGCTGCAATGTTAAATGCAGTGATCGCCTTGCATTAAAGAAATATTGCAACACCCTGCGATGTGAAATGCAATAATAATCCTGCAAAACCTCTCAAATGTTAAACGTGACTAATGCATCGTATTAGGATAACTTTGCAGGCTACTGCAATGTTAAATGCAGTGATGGCCTTGCATTAAAGTCATCTAGCGACCCCCCATGGATATTATATGCATTAAATTAATTGCAATAATTTTGCAAAACCTCTCAAATGTTAAATGCAACAAATGCATCGCATTAGGATGACTTTTCTGGCTGCTGCAATGTTAAATGCAGCGATCGCCTTGCATTAAAGAAATATTGCAACACCCTGTGATGTGAAATGCAATAATAATCCTGCAAAACGTCTCAAATGTTAAACGTGACTAATGCATCGTATTAGGATAACTTTGCAGGCTACTGCAATGTTAAATGCAGTGATGGCCTTGCATTAAAGTCATCTAGCGACCCCCCATGGATGTTATATGCATTAAATTAATTGCAATAATTTTGTAAAACCTCTCAAATGTTAAATGCAACAAATGCATCGCATTAGGATGACTTTTCTGGCTGCTGCAATGTTAAATGCAGCGATCGCCTTGCATTAAAGAAATATTGCAACACCCTGTGATGTGAAATGCAATAATAATCCTGCAAAACGTCTCAAATGTTAAACGTGACTAATGCATCGTATTAGGATAACTTTGCAGGCTACTGCAATGTTAAATGCAGTGATGGCCTTGCATTAAAGTCATCTAGCGACCCCCCATGGATGTTATATGCATTAAATTAATTGCAATAATTTTGTAAAACCTCTCAAATGTTAAATGCAACAAATGCATCGCATTAGGATGACTTTTCTGGCTGCTGCAATGTTAAATGCAGTGATCGCCTTGCATTAAAGAAATATTGCAACACCCTGCGATGTGAAATGCAATAATAATCCTGCAAAACCTCTCAAATGTTAAATGCGACTAAAGCATCGTATTAGGATAACTTTGCAGGCTGCTGCATTGTTAAATGCAGCGCTGGCGTTGCATTAAAGCAATATTGCAACCCCCTGGGATGTTAAATGCAATAAAATTAATTGCAATAATTTTGCAAAACCTCTCAAATGTTAAATGCAATTAATGCAACGCGTTAGAACAACTTTGCAGGCTCCTGCAATGTTAAATGCAGCGCAGGCCTTGCATTAAAGCAAAATTGCAGTTGTTCTGGGGTATTAAACGCATTAAAATCATTGTAATAATCATGCAAAATCTCTCAAATGTTCAATGCAACTAATGCATGGTACCATTAAAATCTTTATTGGTGTACGGTTCCCCCTGACATCCATCCACCCACCCACCGATCGATCAATCAATCTTTGATTAATTCTTATTATTATTAACAATATAAATTATTATTACTATAGTATTATTATTGTATTTACTACCCCCGGCATCGCATTAAGATGACTTTTCAGGCTGCTGCAATGTTAAATGCAGTGATCGCCTTGCATTAAAGAAATATTGCAACACCCTGCGATGTGAAATGCAATAATAATCCTGCATAACCTCTCAAATGTTAAACGTGACTAATGCATCGTATTAGGATAACTTTGCAGGCTACTGCAATGTTAAATGCAGTGATGGCCTTGCATTAAAGTCATCTTGCGACCCCCCATGGATGTTATATGCATTAAATTAATTGCAATAATTTTGCAAAACCTCTCAAATGTTAAATGCAACAAATGCATCGCATTAGGATGACTTTTCTGGCTGCTGCAATGTTAAATGCAGTGATCGCCTTGCATTAAAGAAATATTGCAACACCCTGCGATGTGAAATGCAATAATAATCCTGCACAACCTCTCAAATGTTAAACGTGACTAATGCATCTTATTAGGATAACTTTGCAGGCTACTGCAATGTTAAATGCAGTGATGGCCTTGCATTAAAGTCATCTAGCGACCCCCCATGGGTGTTATATGCATTAAATTAATTGCAATAATTTTGCAAAACCTCTCAAATGTTAAATGCAACAAATGCATCGCATTAGGATGACTTTTCTGGTGCTGCAATGTTAAATGCAGTGATCGCCTTGCATTAAAGAAATATTGCAACACCCTGCGATGTGAAATGCAATAATAATCCTGCAAAACCTCTCAAATGTTAAATGCGACAAAAGCATCGTATTAGGATAACTTTGCAGGCTGCTGCATTGTTAAATGCAGCGCTGGCGTTGCATTAAAGCAATATTGCAACCCCTGGGATGTTAAATGCAATAAAATTAATTGCAATAATTTTGCAAAACCTCTCAAATGTTAAATGCAATTAATGCAACACATTAGAACAACTTTGCAGGCTCCTGCAATGTTAAATGCAGCGCAGGCCTTGCATTAAAGCAAAATTGCAGCTGTTCTGGGGTATTAAACGCATTAAAATCATTGTAATAATCATGCAAAATCTCTCAAATGTTCAATGCAACGAATGCATGGTACCATTAAAATCTTTATTGGTGTACGGTTCCCCCTGACATCCATCCACCCACCCACCGATCGATCAATCAATCAATCTTTGATTTATTCTTATTATTAATAATATAAATTATTATTACTATAGTATTATTATTGTATTTACTACCCCCGGCATCGCATTAGGATGACTTTTCAGGCTGCTGCAATGTTAAATGCAGTGATCGCCTTGCATTAAAGAAATATTGCAACACCCTGCGATGTGAAATGCAATAATAATCCTGCAAAACCTCTCAAATGTTAAATGTGACTAATGCATCGTATTAGGATAACTTTGCAGGCTGCTGCAATGTTAAATGCAGTGATCGCCTTGCATTAAAGAAATATTGCAACACCCTGCGATGTGAAATGCAATAATAATCCTGCAAAACCTCTCAAATGTTAAACGTGACTAATGCATCATATTAGGATAACTTTGCAGGCTACTGCAATGTTAAATGCAGTGATGGCCTTGCATTAATGTCATCTAGCGACCCCCCATGGATGTTATATGCATTAAATTAATTGCAATAATTTTGCAAAACCTCTCAAATGTTAAATGCTACAAATGCATCGCATTAGGATGACTTTTCTGGCTGCTGCAATGTTAAATGCAGTGATCGCCTTGCATTAAAGAAATATTGCAACACCCTGCGATGTGAAATGCAATAATAATCCTGCAAAACCTCTCAAATGTTAAACGTGACTAATGCATCGTATTAGGATAACTTTGCAGGATACTGCAATGTTAAATGCAGTGATGGCCTTGCATTAAAGTCATCTAGCGACCCCCCATGGATGTTATATGCATTAAATTAATTGCAATAATTTTGCAAAACCTCTCAAATGTTAAATGCAACAAATGCATCGCATTAGGATGACTTTTCTGGCTGCTGCAATGTTAAATGCAGTGATCGCCTTGCATTAAAGAAATATTGCAACACCCTGCGATGTGAAATGCAATAATAATCCTGCAAAACCTCTCAAATGTTAAATGCGACTAAAGCATCGTATTAGGATAACTTTGCAGGCTGCTGCATTGTTAAATGCAGCGCTGGCGTTGCATTAAAGCAATATTGCAACCCCCTGGGATGTTAAATGCAATAAAATTAATTGCAATAATTTTGCAAAACCTCTCAAATGTTAAATGCAATTAATGCAACGCATTAGAACAACTTTACAGGCTCCTGCAATGTTAAATGCAGCGCAGGCCTTGCATTAAAGCAAAATTGCAGCTGTTCTGGGGTATTAAACACATTAAAATCATTGTAATAATCATGCAAAATCTCTCAAATGTTCAATGCAACGAATGCATGGTACCATTAAAATCTTTATTGGTGTACGGTTCCCCCTGACATCCATCCACCCACCCACCGATCGATCAATCAATCAATCTTTGATTAATTCTTATTATTATTAATAATATAAATTATTATTACTATAGTATTATTATTGTATTTACTACCCCCGGCATCGCATTAGGATGACTTTTCAGGCTGCTGCAATGTTAAATGCAGTGATCGCCTTGCATTAAAGAAATATTGCAACACCCTGCGATGTGAAATGCAATAATAATCCTGCAAAACCTCTCAAATGTTAAACGTGACTAATGCATCGTATTAGGATAACTTTTCAGGCTGCTGCAATGTTAAATGCAGTGATGGCCTTGCATTAAAGTCATCTAGCGACCCCCCATGGATGTTATATGCATTAAATTAATTGCAATAATTTTGCAAAACCTCTCAAATGTTAAATGCAACAAATGCATCGCATTAGGATGACTTTTCTGGCTGCTGCAATGTTAAATGCAGTGATCGCCTTGCATTAAAGAAATATTGCAACACCCTGCGATGTGAAATGCAATAATAATCCTGCAAAACCTCTCAAATGTTAAATGCGACTAAAGCATCGTATTAGGATAGCTTTGCAGGCTGCTGCATTGTTAAATGCAGCGCTGGCGTTGCATTAAAGCAATATTGCAACCCCCTGGGATGTTAAATGCAATAAAATTAATTGCAATAATTTTGCAAAACCTCTCAAATGTTAAATGCAATTAATGCAACGCATTAGAACAACTTTGCAGGCTCCTGCAATGTTAAATGCAGCGCAGGCCTTGCATTAAAGCAAAATTGCAGCTGTTCTGGGGTATTAAACGCATTAAAATCATTGTAATAATCATGCAAAATCTCTCAAATGTTCAATGCAACTAATGCATGGTACCATTAAAATCTTTATTGGTGTATGGTTCCCCCTGACATCCATCCACCCACCCACCGATCGATCAATCAATCAATCTTTGATTAATTCTTCTTATTATTAATAATATAAATTATTATTACTATAGTATTATTATTGTATTTACTACCCCCGGCATCGCATTAGGATGACTTTTCAGGCTGCTGCAATGTTAAATGCAGTGATCGCCTTGCATTAAAGAAATATTGCAACACCCTGCGATGTGAAATGCAATAATAATCCTGCAAAACCTCTCAAATGTTAAATGTGACTAATGCATCGTATTAGGATAACTTTGCAGGCTGCTGCAATGTTAAATGCAGTGATCGCCTTGCATTAAAGAAATATTGCAACACCCTGCGATGTGAAATGCAATAATAATCCTGCAAAACCTCTCAAATGTTAAACGTGACTAATGCATCGTATTAGGATAACTTTGCAGGCTACTGCAATGTTAAATGCAGTGATGGCCTTGCATTAAAGTCATCTAGCGACCCCCCATGGATGTTATATGCATTAAATTAATTGCAATAATTTTGCAAAACCTCTCAAATGTTAAATGCAACAAATGCATCGCATTAGGATGACTTTTCTGGCTGCTGCAATGTTAAATGCAGTGATCGCCTTGCATTAAAGAAATATTGCAACACCCTGCGATGTGAAATGCAATAATAATCCTGCAAAACCTCTCAAATGTTAAACGTGACTAATGCATCGTATTAGGATAACTTTGCAGGCTACTGCAATGTTAAATGCAGTGATGGCCTTGCATTAAAGTCATCTAGCGACCCCCCATGGATGTTATATGCATTAAATTAATTGCAATAATTTTGCAAAACCCCTCAAATGTTAAATGCAACAAATGCATCGCATTAGGATGACTTTTCTGGCTGCTGCAATGTTAAATGCAGTGATCGCCTTGCATTAAAGAAATATTGCAACACCCTGCGATGTGAAATGCAATAATAATCCTGCAAAACCTCTCAAATGTTAAATGCGACTAAAGCATCGTATTAGGATAACTTTGCAGGCTGCTGCATTGTTAAATGCAGCGCTGGCGTTGCATTAAAGCAATATTGCAACCCCCTGGGATGTTAAATGCAATAAAATTAATTGCAATAATTTTGCAAAACCTCTCAAATGTTAAATGCAATTAATGCAACGCATTAGAACAACTTTGCAGGCTCCTGCAATGTTAAATGCAGCGCAGGCCTTGCATTAAAGCAAAATTGCAGCTGTTCTGGGGTATTAAACACATTAAAATCATTGTAATAATCATGCAAAATCTCTCAAATGTTCAATGCAACGAATGCATGGTACCATTAAAATCTTTATTGGTGTACGGTTCCCCCTGACATCCATCCACCCACCCACCGATCGATCAATCAATCAATCTTTGATTAATTCTTCTTATTATTAATAATATAAATTATTAGGATGACTTTTCAGGCTGCTGCAATGTTAAATGCAGTGATCGCCTTGCATTAAAGAAATATTGCAACACCCTGCGATGTGAAATGCAATAATAATCCTGCAAAACCTCTCAAATTTTAAATGCGACTAAAGCATCGTATTAGGATAACTTTGCAGGCTGCTGCATTGTTAAATGCAGCGCTGGCGTTGCATTAAAGCAATATTGCAACCCCCTGGGATGTTAAATGCAATAAAATTAATTGCAATAATTTTGCATAACCTCTCAAATGTTAAATGCAATTAATGCAACGCATTAGAACAACTTTGCAGGCTCCTGCAATGTTAAATGCAGCGCAGGCCTTGCATTAAAGCAAAATTGCAGCTGTTCTGGGGTATTAAACGCATTAAAATCATTGTAATAATCATGCAAAATCTCTCAAATGTTCAATGCAACTAATGCATGGTACCATTAAAATCTTTATTGGTGTACGGTTCCCCCTGACATCCATCCACCCACCCACCGATCGATCAATCAATCTTTGATTAATTCTTATTATTATTAATAATATAAATTATTATTACTATAGTATTATTATTGTATTTACTACCCCCGGCATCGCATTAGGATGACTTTTCAGGCTGCTGCAATGTTAAATGCAGTGATCGCCTTGCATTAAAGAAATATTGCAACACCCTGCGATGTGAAATGCAATAATAATCCTGCAAAACCTCTCAAATGTTAAACGTGACTAATGCATCGTATTAGGATAACTTTGCAGGCTACTGCAATGTTAAATGCAGTGATGGCCTTGCATTAAAGTCATCTAGCGACCCCCCATGGATGTTTTATGCATTAAATTAATTGCAATAATTTTGCAAAACCTCTCAAATGTTAAATGCAACAAATGCATCGCATTAGGATGACTTTTCTGGCTGCTGCAATGTTAAATGCAGTGATCGCCTTGCATTAAAGAAATATTGCAACACCCTGCGATGTGAAATGCAATAATAATCCTGGAAAACCTCTCAAATGTTAAACGTGACTAATGCATCGTATTAGGATAACTTTGCAGGCTACTGCAATGTTAAATGCAGTGATGGCCTTGCATTAAAGTCATCTAGCGACCCCCCATGGATGTTATATGCATTAAATTAATTGCAATAATTTTGCAAAACCTCTCAAATGTTAAATGCAACAAATGCATCGCATTAGGATGACTTTTCTGGCTGCTGCAATGTTAAATGCAGTGATCGCCTTGCATTAAAGAAATATTGCAACACCCTGCGATGTGAAATGCAATAATAATCCTGCAAAACCTCTCAAATGTTAAATGCGACTAAAGCATCGTATTAGGATAACTTTGCAGGCTGCTGCATTGTTAAATGCAGCGCTGGCGTTGCATTAAAGCAATATTGCAACCCCCTGGGATGTTAAATGCAATAAAATTAATTGCAATAATTTTGCAAAACCTCTCAAATGTTAAATGCAATTAATGCAACGCATTAGAACAACTTTGCAGGCTCCTGCAATGTTAAATGCAGCGCAGGCCTTGCATTAAAGCAAAATTGCAGCTGTTCTGGGGTATTAAACACATTAAAATCATTGTAATAATCATGCAAAATCTCTCAAATGTTCAATGCAACGAATGCATGGTACCATTAAAATCTTTATTGGTGTACGGTTCCCCCTGACATCCATCCACCCACCCACCGATCGATCAATCAATCAATCTTTGATTAATTCTTCTTATTATTAATAATATAAATTATTATTACTATAGTATTATTATTGTATTTACTACCCCCGGCATCGCATTAGGATGACTTTTCAGGCTGCTGCAATGTTAAATGCAGTGATCGCCTTGCATTAAAGAAATATTGCAACACCCTGCGATGTGAAATGCAATAATAATCCTGCAAAACCTCTCAAATGTTAAATGTGACTAATGCATCGTATTAGGATAACTTTGCAGGCTACTGCAATGTTAAATGCAGTGATGGCCTTGCATTAAAGTCATCTAGAGACCCCCCATGGATGTTATATGCATTAAATTAATTGCAATAATTTTGCAAAACCTCTGAAATGTTAAATGCAACAAATGCATCGCATTAGGATGACTTTTCTGGTTGCTGCAATGTTAAATGCAGTGATCGCCTTGCATTAAAGAAATATTGCAACACCCTGCGATGTGAAATGCAATAATAATCCTGCAAAACCTCTCAAATGTTAAACGTGACTAATGCATCGTATTAGGATAACTTTGCAGGCTACTGCAATGTTAAATGCAGTGAGAGCCTTGCATTAAAGTCATCTAGCGACCCCCCATGGATGTTAAATGCATTAAATTAATTGCAATAATTTTGCAAAACCTCTCAAATGTTAAATGCAACAAATGCATCGCATTAGGATGACTTTTCTGGCAGCTGCAATGTTAAATGCAATGATCGCCTTGCATTAAAGAAATATTGCAACACCCTGCGATGTGAAATGCAATAATAATCCTGCAAAACCTCTCAAATGTTAAATGCGACTAAAGCATCGTATTAGGATAACTTTGCAGGCTGCTGCATTGTTAAATGCAGCGTTGGCGTTGCATTAAAGCAATATTGCAACCCCCTGGGATGTTAAATGCAATAAAATTAATTGCAATAATTTTGCAAAACCTCTCAAATGTTAAATGCAATTAATGCAACGCATTAGAACAACTTTGCAGGCTCCTGCAATGTTAAATGCAGCGCAGGCCTTGCATTAAAGCAAAATTGCAGCTGTTCTGGGGTATTAAACGCATTAAAATCATTGTAATAATCATGCAAAATCTCTCAAATGTTCAATGCAACGAATGCATGGTACCATTAAAATCTTTATTGGTGTACGGTTCCCCCTGACATCCATCCACCCACCCACCGATCGATCAATCAATCAATCTTTGATTAATTCTTATTATTATTAATAATATAAATTATTATTACCATAGTATTATTATTGTATTTACTACCCCCGGCATCGCATTAGGATGACTTTTCAGGCTGCTGCAATGTTAAATGCAGTGATCGCCTTGCATTAAAGAAATATTGCAACACCCTGCGATGTGAAATGCAATAATAATCCTGCAAAACCTCTCAAATGTTAAACGTGACTAATGCATCGTATTAGGATAACTTTTCAGGCTGCTGCAATGTTAAACGCAGTGATGGCCTTGCATTAAAGTCATCTAGCGACACCCCATGGATGTTATATGCATTAAATTAATTGCAATAATTTTGCAAAACCTCTCAAATGTTAAATGCAACAAATGCATCGCATTAGGATGACTTTTCTGGCTGCTGCAATGTTAAATGCAGTGATCGCCTTGCATTAAAGAAATATTGCAACACCCTGCGATGTGAAATGCAATAATAATCCTGCAAAACCTCTCAAATGTTAAATGCGACTAAAGCATCGTATTAGGATAACTTTGCAGGCTGCGGCATTGTTAAATGCAGCGCTGGCGTTGCATTAAAGCAATATTGCAACCCCCTGGGATGTTAAATGCAATAAAATTAATTGCAATAATTTTGCAAAACCTCTCAAATGTTAAATGCAATTAATGCAACGCATTAGAACAACTTTGCAGGCTCCTGCAATGTTAAATGCAGCGCAGGCCTTGCATTAAAGCAAAATTGCAGCTGTTCTGGGGTATTAAACGCATTAAAATCATTGTAATAATCATGCAAAATCTCTCAAATGTTCAATGCAACTAATGCATGGTACCATTAAAATCTTTATTGGTGTACGGTTCCCCCTGACATCCATCCACCCACCCACCGATCGATCAATCAATCTTTGATTAATTCTTATTATTATTAATAATATAAATTATTATTACTATAGTATTATTATTGTATTTACTACCCCCGGCATCGCATTAGGATGACTTTTCAGGCTGCTGCAATGTTAAATGCAGTGATCGCCTTGCATTAAAGAAATATTGCAACACCCTGCGTTGTGAAATGCAATAATAATCCTGCAAAACCTCTCAAATGTTAAACGTGACTAATGCATCGTATTAGGATAACTTTGCAGGCTACTGCAATGTTAAATGCAGTGATGGCCTTGCATTAAAGTCATCTTGCGACCCCCCATGGATGTTATATGCATTAAATTAATTGCAATAATTTTGCAAAACCTCTCAAATGTTAAATGCAACAAATGCATCGCATTAGGATGACTTTTCTGGCTGCTGCAATGTTAAATGCAGTGATCGCCTTGCATTAAAGAAATATTGCAACACCCTGCGATGTGAAATGCAATAATAATCCTGCAAAACCTCTCAAATGTTAAACGTGACTAATGCATCGTATTAGGATAACTTTGCAGCCTACTGCAATGTTAAATGCAGTGATGGCCTTGCATTAAAGTCATCTAGCGACCCCCCATGGATGTTATATGCATTAAATTAATTGCAATAATTTTGCAAAACCTCTCAAATGTTAAATGCAACAAATGCATCGCATTAGGATGACTTTTCTGGCTGCTGCAATGTTAAATGCAGTGATCGCCTTGCATTAAAGAAATATTGCAACACCCTGCGATGTGAAATGCAATAATAATCCTGCAAAACCTCTCAAATGTTAAATGTGACTAATGCATCGTATTAGGATAACTTTGCAGGCTGCTGCAATGTTAAATGCAGTGATCGCCTTGCATTAAAGAAATATTGCAACACCCTGCGATGTGAAATGCAATAATAATCCTGCAAAACCTCTCAAATGTTAAACGTGACTAATGCATCGTATTAGGATAACTTTGCAGGCTACTGCAATGTTAAATGCAGTGATGGCCTTGCATTAAAGTCATCTAGCGACCCCCCATGGATGTTATATGCATTAAATTAATTGCAATAATTTTGCAAAACCTCTCAAATGTTAAATGCAACAAATGCATCGCATTAGGATGACTTTTCTGGCTGCTGCAATGTTAAATGCAGTGATCGCCTTGCATTAAAGAAATATTGCAACACCCTGCGATGTGAAATGCAATAATAATCCTGCAAAACCTCTCAAATGATAAACGTGACTAATGCATCGTATTAGGATAACTTTGCAGGCTAGTGCAATGTTAAATGCAGTGATGGCCTTGCATTAAAGTCATCTAGCGACCCCCCATGGATGTTATATGCATTAAATTAATTGCAATAATTTTGCAAAACCTCTCAAATGTTAAATGCAACAAATGCATCGCATTAGGATGACTTTTCTGGCTGCTGCAATGTTAAATGCAGTGATCGCCTTGCATTAAAGAAATATTGCAACACCCTGCGATGTGAAATGCAATAATAATCCTGCAAAACCTCTCAAATGTTAAATGCGACTAAAGCATCGTATTAGGATAACTTTGCAGGCTGCTGCATTGTTAAATGCAGCGCTGGCGTTGCATTAAAGCAATATTGCAACCCCCTGGGATGTTAAATGCAATAAAATTAATTGCAATAATTTTGCAAAACCTCTCAAATGTTAAATGCAATTAATGCAACGCATTAGAACAACTTTGCAGGCTCCTGCAATGTTAAATGCAGCGCAGGCCTTGCATTAAAGCAAAATTGCAGCTGTTCTGGGGTATTAAACACATTAAAATCATTGTAATAATCATGCAAAATCTCTCAAATGTTCAATGCAACGAATGCATGGTACCATTAAAATCTTTATTGGTGTACGGTTCCCCCTGACATCCATCCACCCACCCACCGATCGATCAATCAATCAATCTTTGATTAATTCTTCTTATTATTAATAATATAAATTATTATTACTATAGTATTATTATTGTATTTACTACCCCCGGCATCGCATTACGATGACTTTTCAGGCTGCTGCAATGTTAAATGCAGTGATCGCCTTGCATTAAAGAAATATTGCAACACCCTGCGATGTGAAATGCAATAATAATCCTGCAAAACCTCTCAAATGTTAAACGTGACTAATGCATCGTATTAGGATAACTTTGCAGGCTACTGCAATGTTAAATGCAGTGATGGCCTTGCATTAAAGTCATCTAGCGACCCCCCATGGATGTTATATGCATTAAATTAATTGCAATAATTTTGCAAAACCTCTCAAATGTTAACCCCAAATAAGAAAAAGAAAGAAAAGAAAAAAAGATTAAAGACTGCCTGGTTGTTGGTGGTCCTGCACACGCCCCATGGAATTCCAAACAGAATAAACTGTATATGTATATACATCTCTCCCAAAAGAACCATTGTAAATATGAACAAATCTTCTATATATATAGGCCCCTCTTTTGTAGATAAGGACGCCAGATATTTTAAAAAGTATCATATTTGTTCCTTAAATTATAAGTAATTTTTTCAAGTGGGATACAGTTAGAAATTTCATTATTCCAAAGGTCCATACTTAAATAGGAATCAGATTTCCAAGTAACTGCGATAGTTTTTTTGGCTACTGCTAATGCAATTTTTATAAATTCTTTCTGATATTTATTCATTTTAAGTTGTGGTCTTATTCCTTCAACATCACCCAATAACAAAAATCTTGGGTTGTATGGAAGTTGTATTCCGATAATCTGTTCTAAAAAGCTTCTTAAGTTTGTCCAAAAAGGTTGTATTTTTGAACAGGACCAAGTAGAATGAAACAAAGTACCAATTTCTTGATTGCACCGAAAACATTGGTCAGATAAACTTGAGTTTATTCTCTTTAATTTTTGTGGTGTGATATATAATTGATGCAGAAAGTTATATTGTACTAGTCTAAACCGAACATTTATTGTATTTTTCATACTGTCAAGGCATAGTTTTGACCAATTTGTTCCATCAATATTAATATTCAAATCCGTTTCCCATTTTCGCCTTGATATATGAATTCCTTGTTTAGGAGCCTTTTTTGAATTAGATTATATATAATAGAAGTAAAAAAAATGATTTGTCCTTTTTGAATTAGGTTTTCAATTTCCTTAGATTTCGGCAATAACATTGTTTGACCCAATTTATCTTTTAAATAAGCTCTTAATTGAAAGTAACAGAAAAGGGAATTATTTGATATATGATATTTATTTTTCAATTGTTCAAATGACATCAATATACCTTTTTCAAAGCAATCACCTATATATCTAATCCCTTTTTGATGCCACCTATATAGAAGCTGGTTATCCATTGTAAAAGGTATCAATCTATTCTGAATCAAAGTTGTCTTTCCTAATAAAGATTTTTTTGTTTCATCCTCAAAATTTACCTTATTCCATAATCCGATCAAGTGTTTTAATAATGGAGATTCTTTCAGTCCCCGTATCAATTTAGGTTCCCATTTATATATAAAGTCTTCTGGTATATTTTCTCCTATTTTATCTAGTTCTATTCTTATCCATGCCGGGTTTTTTTCTTCAAAAAGAGATGCAATAAACCTCAGTTCGTTTGCTTTATAATAATTCTTAAAGTTCGGAAGTTGTAATCCTCCTGAATCAAACTTCCATGTCAATTTTTCCAACGATATTCTTGACATTTTACCTTTCCAAAGAAATTTCCGCACATATTTATTGAACTCTTGAAAAAACTTCTGTGGTACTTGTATTGGTAATGTTTGGAATAAATATTGTAATTTCGGAAATATATTCATTTTAACGGCATTAACTCTTCCTATTAATGTTATTGGTAATGTCATCCATTTATCAAGGTCCTCTTTTATTTTTCTTAGTAATAATAAATAATTTAATTTATATAAATTCTTCATATCATTATCAATTCTTATACCTAAATACTTTATACCAATTAATGGCCATCTAAATTGGGTTAGTAATCGACATTGAGTGTAATCTCCTTTAGTAAGGGGTAAAATTTCACTTTTATCCCAATTTATTTTATAACCTGATATTCTTCCATATTCTTCTAATCTAAAAGATAGTTTGCGCAACGAATCTAATGGTTTTGTTAAGTGTATCAAAACCTCATCTGCAAATAAATTAATCTTAAATTCTTCCTGATTGACTTTAAAACCCTTAATATCTGGGTCAGTTCTAATTAGTTCAGCTAACGGTTCTATCGCCAGGACAAATAAAGCAGGTGATAATGGGCATCCTTGTCTAGTTGACCTTTTTAATTGAAACGGTGTTGAAATTTGGCCATTTGTCACTGCCTTAGCTTTGGGATTCACATTTAGAGTTTTAATCCAGTTTATAAAAGTTGTTCCTAACCCATATTTTTCCAATACTTTATATAAAAAATCCCACTCTAACCTATCAAATGCTTTTTCTGCATCCAGAGCTACTGCTACACTTATTTCATTCCTCTTTTGTGCCAAATGCATTATACTAAGTAACCTAGTTACATTATCTGCAGAATGTCTATTTTTAATAAATCCAGTTTGATCCATATGTACTAATTTTGGTAAATACTTAGACAATCTATTAGATAAAATTTTTGCTACTATTTTATAATCTGTATTCAGCAAAGATATAGGTCTATATGATGTTGGTTTTAAAGGATCCCAATCTTTTTTTGGTATTACTGTTAAAATCGCTGTCGTAAAAGACTCTGGGAGGTTATGTGTTCTTTCCGCCTGCTGTATTACCTCCATAAAAGGAGGAATTAATAATTATTTAAATTTTTTATAATATTCTGGCGGGAACCCATCTTCTCCTGGGGATTTATTACTCTGTAGTGATATTAACACTTCTTTGACCTCTTTTAATGAAAAAGGCATATCTAATCCCATCTGTTCTTCTAAATTTAATTTAGGAAGGTTTATTTGTGCTAAAAAAATCTATCTCATTAGTATCTTTTTGTGATTCTGACGTATAATTCAGAATTTTTTTAAAAAAAGGTTTCATTAATTTCTAAAGGTTTATAAGTAATTTTATTTGTATTTATTCTAATAGCGTTAATCGTTCTCGAAGACTGTTCGGCTTTCAACTGCCAAGCAAGGACCTTATGTGATCTCTCTCCTAACTCATAGTACTTTGTTTAGTTCTCATAATTGCTTTTTCTGTTCGGTATGTTTGTAAAGTATTATATTGTAACTTCTTATTGTAACTTATTATATTGTAACTTCTTATTGATAAGTTGTCTTCGTTTCTCTTCCGTTACATACCTTTGAGATTCTTTTTCTAATTTTGTAATTTCTTTCTCCAATTGCTCTACTTCGGCCATATATTCTTTCTTAATTTTGGAAGTATAACTTATTATCTGTCCTCTCAAATATGCTTTCATTGCATCCCATATAACAAATTTATCATCAACTGAGTTGGAATTTGTATCTAAATAAAATTGAATATGTCTTCTCATAAACTCACAAAAATCTTCTCGATTTAATAATGTTGAATTAAATCTCCATCTATAAGTAATTTCCTCTTTATCCATCATTACCATCGACATTGTTAAAGGGGAGTGATCTGATAATGTTCTTGCTTTATATTCAACATTTTTCACTCTGTCCTGTATGTTTGTTGATAATAAAAAGAGATCAATCCTCGAATAAGTTTTATGTCTATATGAGTAAAAAGAATAATCTCTTTCTCTTGGGTTAAGTCTTCTCCATATATCGGTTAGATTTAAATCTTTCATCAATGACAAAGTTAATTTTGCTATTTTCGTTTTTGTAACTGTCCTAACTGATCTATCTAAAACTGGGTCTAAGCAAAAATTAAAGTCTCCACCTATTAGTATTTTATCTTGAGCATCGGCCAGATTCAAAAAAGTTTCTTGTATAAATTTTATATCATTTTCATTTGGTGCATAAATATTCATCAAGGTCCATAATTCAGAAAAGAGTTGGCAATGTATAATCACATATCTTCCCGCAGGATCAATAATTGTATTTTGTATTTTGATTGGTAATGTTTTATTAATCAAAATTGCAACTCCCCTCGCTTTTGAATTGAATGAAGCTGCAGTAACCGTTCCCACCCAGTCCCTTTTTAATTTCTGATGTTCCATCTCTGTTAAATGAATTTCCTGCAAAAAAGCTATATCTATCTTCATTTTTTTAATATGTGTTAAAATTCTTTTTCTTTTTACCGGCCCATTTAACCCATTAACATTAAAACTCAAAAGTTCAGTAATTTAACCATTATTCTTAACAAAATTACTCCTATCTATAACATTACTTAACACCTCGTTTCTCATGGTTCTTTGGGGAGTTTCCTTAAAATTCACCATGTTGCTGTACATCCCCCCCCCCCCAACATCCAGGCTAAAAGATGAAAAAGAAAAATAAATAGTTAAAGAAACCCAAAATAACCCCCTACTAATGCTGTTTATAAAAAAGAAAACAGCATTACCTCCCTCCATTTTACGGGCCATGAATACACACATGAATCCCGCAGTCATCAATTGGTGGTTCTCCACCCCCCCCCCCCGAACTAGCATAACCTTTTCTCCCAATCATTATTCATTCAATCTTTACATTTCATATCCTTTATCTTCTCTCCGTTCATATCCGTTTCAATCCATGTCTCATTGTCGTTCTTCTTGTATCTGGTGAGCCTTTGGAAGTTTTAAAGCAAATTCCTCATCTTCCTGGTAATCAGTAAAAAATTTGTTTCCTTCTCTTTCTATAAAAATATTCAGTGTTGCAGGGTATCGCAGGTAAAATCGATAACCTTTTTGCCACAGGGCTTTTTTCGCAGGGTTGAATTCCTTCCTTCTCTTCAAAAGCTCATAACTTATATCAGGATAGAGAAAAAGGTTATTCTCTCCACTTTTCGGAGGAGTAGAATTCTTTATGCATTGTGCAGCCGCCTTCAAAATTCTTTCTTTATCTTGATATCTCAATAATTTTATCAGAATTGATCTCGGATACTGACCCTGTTTTGGACTTGGTCTTAATGCCCTATGTGCCCTTTCAATTTCAATTTCGATTTCACTTTTTTCCATTCCCAAAATATTCGGAACCCATTTTTGAAAGAATTCTATTGAATCTTCTCCCTCTGCGCCTTCTTCAAGACCAACAATCTTTATATTGTTTCGTCTACTAGTATTCTCCAACAAGTCCAGTTTTTCAAATATCTGTTTCCTTTCTGTTATCCAAGCAGTTACGTTGTCTTCGATCTTATTCACTCTTTCAGTAGTATCTTCAGTCTTAACTTCCAATTTTTTAACTTTTTTATCCAATTTATCCATTTTTTTTAAACTTCTGTTGGTGGCGATGGTATTATTTTTTAATTGTTCACATACTTCTTGTAAGATCTCTTCCATACTTCCCCTATATTTTTTACTTTCAATTTTACCTTTAGGTCTATCAAATAGGCAAGGTTCATCTTCTGATGAATCTTCTTGATCGTCTGTATGTTCTTGGTCCTGGTCCTGGTCGATGTCACTATCTGTGGCAGAGGCATCCTGGGATTGTAGTTTCTTTAACTTCCCTTGTGACATTTCGCGCATGCACGGTTCCCCTTGTTCGCGCATGCGCGGTTCCCCGTATTCACGCGAGGCATGCTTCTTCCTCCCGGGTGCCGCCGCTCCTGCTTGCCATTCTTCGGGATCAGTCCTCTCAACTTGAGCACGAGGATTCTCCATCGCAACAGGGCCTCCTTCCCTCTTCTCACCCGATCTCTTTAAACCAATATGTTTCTTCAGTTTTTGTTTAGGAGACATGTTTCAATAATCCCCCGATCTTTATAGAGAATTATAGACTTTCTAAGAAACTTTTGTTCAATTTTTTTTTAACTTACTCGGTACTTTTCTAAGCTTTGTTCGGAGGAGCTGGAAGACCACAACCTGTGCCTACGTCATCACGTGCCGTCCACGAACATTCTTTGCATCCATTTATCTTAATCAGACCGTGCCACATTCTCCGTGTGACCCAGAGGTTGTACTTGGACTTAAGTTTCTCCCGGTATGGTCTCTTGGCACCCTTGATGGCTTTGCGGAGACCACAGACTCTTCACACCACGGGACCCACTCACAAGTTAG
>NW_027601887.1:0-64490 GCF_053455715.1 Rhinoraja longicauda | reverse complement strand
GACCTCCCCTTTTCCCAGTACCCCTCTTTCCTCCACCACCAAGCCCCCTCCGCAACGACCCCTGTTGTCCCCATCCCCAGTCCCCATTCTCAGACCCCCCCCATTCTCTCTCTCCCCCAGACACACTCTCAGTGCTTTTTTCGAAACACTTGCCCCGGTGGCCCACGAGTATAGGGGCCCAATGCTGATCTGTGTATGTTAAGTGACTTGCAATAAAAAAAAAGACGTAAAAAAAAGATAAGTGCTTTTTAAGTGCTCGTTTTGAAACATTCGCGGTCACATAGTGCTTCTCACTGCGATCTGTTAGTGGTGCTTTTCGAAACAATGTAGCACCCATCTCACACAAGCATTGGGAGGATGGGAGGGAGGAAGGGGAGGGAGGGAGGAGGGAGGTGTGGAGGGAGGAGGGGAGGGAGGGGGGAAGGGGAGGGGGGAAGGGGGGAGGGAGAGGGGAGGGAGGGGTGATGGGATGGGGGAAGGGGGAGGGAGGGGGACCTCCCCTTTTCCCAGTACCCCTCTTTCCCCGTTGGGCCCGTCCCCGTAGGGTTTCCTTTGTAATCAGAAGGGGGGGAGGGAGGTTGGAAGGAGGGGGGAGGGGGAGAGGGATGGAAGGGTGGAGGGAGGGGGGAGGGATGGAGGGAAGGAGGGAGGGGGGGGGAGTTAGGGGAGGAGGGGTGAGGGAGGTGGGGAGGGAGTTGGGGAGGAGGGGGGGAGGGAAAAAGATACTTTAAAAAAAGATAAGTGCTTTTTAAGTGCTTGTTTTGAAACATTCGCGGTCACATAGTGCTTCTCACTGCGATCTGTTAGTGGTGCTTTTCGAAACAATGTAGCACCCATCTCAAACAAGCATTGGGAGGATGGGAGGGAGGAAGGGAGGGAGGGAGGAGAGAGGTGTGGAGGGAGGAGGGGAGGGAGGGGGAAGGGGAGGGGGGAACGGGGGGAAGGGGGAGGGAGAGGGGAGGGAGGGGGGATGGGATGGGGAAGGGGGAGGGAGGGGGACCTCCCCTTTTCCCAGTACCCCTCTTTCCCCGTTGGGCCCGTCCTCGTAGGGTTTCCATTGTAACCGGGAGGAGGGGAGGGAGGGTGGAGGGAGGTGTGGAGGGAGGAGGGGAGGGGGGGAGGAGAGGGGGGAAGGGGGAGGGAGAGGGTTAGGGGGGAGGGGGAGGGGGGAGGGGAGGGGGGAAGGGGAGGGAGGGGGACCTCCCCTTTTCACAGTACCCCTCTTTCCCCGTTGGGCCCGTCCCCGTAGTGTTTCCTTTGTAACCAGAAGGGGGGGAGGGAGGGTGGAAGGAGGGGGAGGGGGAGAGGGATGGAAGGGTGGAGGGAGGGGGGGAGGGATGGAGGGAAGGAGGGAGGGGGGGAGATAGGGGAGGATGGGTGAGGGAGGTGGGGAGGGAGTTGGGGAGGAGGGGGGGAGGGAGTGGGGATGGAGGTGGGAAGGAGTGGGGAGGAAGGGGTTGAGGGGGGAAGGGGGGGGAGGGAGGGAATAGGGGCCCCATGCTGATCTGTGTATGTTAAGTGACTTGCACAACTTTAAAAAACTGGCAGTTGCTTTTCGCAACAATGTTGCAACCATCTCACACAAGCATTGTGACGTCACAAGCTGAAGACCTTGAAAAAAAAGGTCAGAAAAAAAATTATGTAAATTTAAAACCGAGCTGATCTCTCATTGGTGCACGGGTGCATTGTGACATCAAGCGCTGAAGCCCCTTCAAGAAAAGGGTGAGAAATGAAAAATTTAAACTTTAATATCTCTCTAGCTTTAAAAAGGTAGCTTCAATTTGAATGAAAGTACTTACAATAGTTGCCCATGTTAATGGTGAATATGGCGGTACAAAAATCGTAGCGCTTTGGTGTACCTTCTAGGAGGAGTAGGGTTTGTAAGTTAAGCGTCAAGCAAAGACGCTTCGGAATCTTCCGTACATACACACGGAATGTTTGCGTACATACACACGAACGCAGAGTTTTAGTAGTATACTAGACCGAGTGGGCCGTTGGGCCCGTCCTCGTAGGGTTTCCATTGTACCGGGAGGGGAGGAAAGGGGGAGGGTTGGGGGAGGGAAGGGGGAGGGAGGAGGGGAGGGAGGGGGGAGGGGAGGGGGGGAGGGAGAGGGGAGGGAGGGGGGTAGGGGGGAGGGAGGGGGGAGAGGGGGGGATGGGAGGGGGGAGGGGTGAAGGGAGGAGGGAAGGGGGGAGGGAGAGGGGAGGGAGAGGGGAGGGAGGTGGGTAGGGGGGAGGGAGGGAGGGGGACCTCCCCTTTTCCCAGTACCCCTCTTTCCCCGTTGGGCCCGTCCTCGTAGGGTTTCCATTGTAACCGGGAGGAGGGGAGGGCGGGAAGGGGGAGGGAGGGAGGGAAGGGGGAGGGAGGGAGGAGGGAGGTGTGGAGGGAGGAGGGGAGGGGAGGGAGGGGGGAGGGGGGGAGGGGGAGGGAGGGGGAGGGAGAGGGGAGGGAGGAGGGGAGGGAGGGGGACCTCCCCTTTTCCCAGTACTCCTCTTTCCCCGTTGGGCCCGTCCTCGTAGGGTTTCAATTGTAACCGGGAGGGGGGGAGGGAGGGTGGAAGGAGGGGGGAGAGGGATGGAAGGGTGGAGGGAGGGGGGGAGGGATTGGGGAGGGAGGGATGGAGGGAAGGAGGGAGGGGGGAGTTAGGGGGAGGGGGGAGGGAGGGGGAGGGAGTTGGGGAGGGGGAGGAGGGGGAGGGAGTGGGGATGGAGGTGGGAAGGAGGGGGGATGAAGGGGTTGAGGGGGGAAGGAGGACCTCCCCTTTTCCCAGTACCCCTCTTTCCCCGTTGAGCCCGTCCTCATAGGTTTCCATTGTAACCGGGAAGGGGGGAGGGAGGGAGGAGGGAGGTGTGGAGGGAGGAGGGGAGGGGGAGGGATGGGGGGAGGGGAGGGGGGAAGGGGAGGGGGAAGGGGGGAGGGGGGAGGGGAGGGAGGGGGATCTCCCTTTTCCCAGTACCCCTCTTTCCCCGTTGGGCCCGTCCCCGTAGGGTTTCCATTGTAACCGGGAGGGGGGAGGGAGGGTGGAAGGAGGGGGGAGGGGGAGAGGGATGGAAGGGTGGAGGGAGGGGGGAGGGAGTGCGGGAGGGTGGGATGGAGGGAAGGAGGGAGGGGGGGAGTTAGGGGCTGAGTGGTGATGGAGGTTGGGATTGAGGGGGGAGGGAGGGGGGAGCGAGTGGGGATGGAGGTGGGAAGGAGGGGGGAGGAAGGGGTTGAGGGGGGAAGTGGAACCTCCCCTTTTCCCAGTACCCCTCTTTCCCCCACCACCAAGCCCCCTCCGCAACGACCCCTGTTGTCCCCCTCCCCAGTCCCCATTCTCAGACCCCCCCCCCATTCTCTCTCTCCCCCAGACACACTCTCAGTGCTTTTTTCGAAACACTTGCCCCGGTGGCCCACGAGCATAGGGGCCCAATGCTGATCTGTGTATGTTAAGTGACTTGCAATAAAAAAAAATACTTTAAAAAAAGATAAGTGCTTTTTAGGTGCTTGTTTTGAAACATTCGCGGTCGCATAGTGCTTCTCACTGCGATCTGTTAGTGGTGCTTTTCGAAACAATGTAGCACCCATCTCAAACAAGCATTGGGAGGATGGGAGGGAGGGAAGGGGAGGGAGGGAGGAGAGAGGTGTGGAAGGAGGAGGGGAGGGAGGGGGGAAGGGGAGGGGGGAACGGGGGGAAGGGGGAGGGAGAGGGGAGGGAGGGGGGATGGGATGGGGGAAGGGGGGAGGGAGGGGGACCTCGCCTTTTCCCAGTACCCCTCTTTCCCCGTTGGGCCCGTCCTCGTAGGGTTTCCATTGTAACCGGGAGGAGGGGAGGGAGGGAGGAGGGAGGTGTGGAGGGAGGAGGGGAGGGGGGGAGGGGAGGAGGGGGAGGGAGAGGGTTAGGGGGGAGGGGGAGGGGGGAGGGGAGGGGGGAAGGGGAGGGAGGGGGACCTCCCCTTTTCCCAGTACCCCTCTTTCCCCGTTGGGCCCGTCCCCGTAGGGTTTCCTTTGTAACCAGAAGGGGGGGAGGGAGGGTGGAAGGAGGGGGGAGGGGGAGAGGGATGGAAGGGTGGAGGGCGGGGGGAGGGATGGAGGGAAGGAGGGAGGGGGGGAGTTAGGGGAGGAGGGGTGAGGGAGGTGGGGAGGGAGTTGGGGAGGAGGGGGGGAGGGAGTGGGGATGGAGGTGGGAAGGAGTGGGGAGGAAGGGGTTGAGGGGGGAAGGGGGGGGAGGGAGGGAATAGGGGCCCCATGCTGATCTGTGTATGTTAAGTGACTGGCACAACTTTAAAAAACTGGCAGTTGCTTTTCGCAACAATGTTGCAACTATCCTCACACAAGCATTGTGACGTCACAAGCTGAAGACCTTGAAAAAAAAGGTCAGAAAAAAATCATGTAAATTTAAAACCGAGCTGATCTCTCATTGGTACACGGGTGCCATTGTGACATCACGCGCTGAAGCCCCTTCAAGAAAAGGGTTAGAAATGAAAATTTAAACTTTAATATCTCTCTAGCTTTAAAAAGGTAGCTTCAATTTGAACGAAAGTACTTACAATAGTTGCCCATGTTAATGGTGAATATGGCGGTACAAAAATCGTAGCGCTTTGGCGTACCGTCTAGGAGGAGTAGGGTTTGTAAGTTAAGCGTCAAGCAAAGACGCTTCGGAATCTTCCGCACATACACACGGAATGTTTGCGTACATACACACGGAATGTTGGACCGCAGAGTTTTAGTAGTTTCCTAGACCAAGTGGGCCCGTTGGGCCCGTCCTCGTAGTGTTTCCATTGTAACCGGGATGGGAGGAAAGGGGGAGGGTTGGGGGAGGGAAGGGGGAGGGAGGAGGGGAGGGAGGGGGGGAGGGGGGGAGGGGGGAGGGAGAGGGGAGGGAGGGGGGTGGGGGGAGGGAGGGGGGAGAGGGGGGGACGGGAGGGGGGAGGGGGGAAGGGAGGAGGGTAGGGGGGGAGGGAGAGGGGAGGGAGGTGGGTAGGGGGGAGGGAGGGAGGGGGACCTCCCCTTTTCCCAGTACCCCTCTTTCCCCGTTGGGCCCGTCCTCGTAGGGTTTCCATTGTAACCGGGAGGAGGGGAGGGCGGGAAGGGGGAGGGAGGGAGGAGGGAGGTGTGGAGGGAGGAGTGGAGGGGAGGGAGGGGGGAGGGGAGGGAGGGGGGTAGGGGGGAGGGGGAGGGAGGGGGAGGGAGAGGGGAGGGGGGAGGGGAGGGGGAAGGGGGGAGGGAGGGGGGAGGGAGGGGGGAGGGAGGGGGACCTCCCCTTTTCCCAGTACCCCTCTTTCCCCGTTGGGCCCGTCCCCGTAGGGTTTCCATTGTAACCGGGAGGGGGGGAGGGAGGGTGGAAGGAGGGGGGAGAGGGAGAGGGTGGAAGGGTGGAGGGAGGGGGGGAGGGAGTGGGGGAGGGTCGGATGGAGGGAAGGAGGGACGGGTGAGTTAGAGGCTGAGTGGTGATGGAGGTTGGGATTGAGGGGGGAGAGAGTGGGGATGGAGGTGGGAAGGAGGGGGGAGGAAGAGGTTGAGGGGGGAAGTGGACCTCCCCTTTTCCCAGTACCCCTCTTTCCCCCACCACCAAGCCCCCACCGCAACGACCCCTGTTGTCCCCCTCCCCAGTCCCCATTCTCAGACCCCCCCCCATTCTCTTGGAATAAAAAAAAACACTTTAAAAGAAAAAAGTGCTTTTTAATTGCTTGTTTTGAAACATTGGCGGTTAAGTGCTTTTTAAAAAACATTCGCGGTTAAGTGCTGGTTTTGAAACATTCGCGGCTACTTAGTGCTTCTGTCAGCTGCTTTTCGAAACAATGTTGCAACCATCTCACACAAGCATTGGGAGGATGGGAGGGAGGGAAGGGGAGGGAGGGAGGAGGGAGGTGTGGAGGGAGGAGGGGAGGGAGGGGGGAAGGGGAGGGGGGAAGGGGCGGGAGAGGGGAGGGAGGGGGGATGGGATGGGGAAGGGGGGAGTGAGGGGGACCTCCCCTTTTCCCAGTACCCCTCTTTCCCCGTTGGGCCCGTCCTCGTAGGGTTTCCATTGTAACCGGGAGGAGGGGAGGGAGGGAAGGGGGAGGGAGGGAGGAGGGAGGTGTGGAGGGAGGGGAGGGGGAGGGAGGGGGAGGGGAGGGGGGAAGGGGGGGGAGGGGGGAGGGAGAGGGGGAGGGAGGGGGGGAGGGGGGAGGGAGAGGGGTAGGGAGGGAGGGGAGGGGGAAGGGGAGGGAGGGGGACCTCCCCTTTTCCCAGTACCCCTCTTTCCCGTTGGGCCCGTCCTCGTAGGGTTTCCATTGTAACCGGGAGGAGGGGAGGGAGGGAAGGGGAGGGAGGGAGGTGTGGAGGGGGAGGGAGGGGGGAGGGGAGGGGGGGAGGGAGGGGGGGTGGAGGTGGGAAGGAGTGGGGAGGAAGGGGTTGAGGGGGGAAGGGGGGGGAGGGAGGGAATAGGGGCCCCATGCTGATCTGTGTATGTTAAGTGACTCGCACAACTTTAAAAAACTGGCAGTTGCTTTTCGCAACAATGTTGCAACCATCTCACACAAGCATTGTGACGTCACAAGCTGAAGACCTTGAAAAAAAAGGTCAGAAAAAAAATTATGTAAATTTAAAGTAGTAAACACCCAATAGCAGCCGCTTGTCCATCGCGAGCTGATCTCTCATTGGTGCACGGGTGCCATTGTGACATCACGCGCTGAAGCCCCTTCAAGAAAAGGGTTAGAAATGAAAAATTTAAACTTTAATATCTCTCTAGCTTTAAAAAGGTAGCTTCAATTTGAACGAAAGTACTTACAATAGTTGCCCATGTTAATGGTGAATACGGCGGTACAAAAATCGTAGCGCTTTGGTGTACCGTCTGGGAGGAGTAGGGTTTGGCCCCTTCAAGAAAAGTGTTAGAAATGAAAATTTAAACTTTAATATCTCTCTAGCTTTAAAAAGGTAGCTTCAATTTGAACGAAAGTACTTACAATAGTTGCCCAGGTTAATGGTGAATATGGCGGTACAAAAATCGTAGCGCTTTGGTGTACCGTCTGGGAGGAGTAGGGTTTGTAAGTTATGGACAGAAATTCTTCGGAATCTTCCGTATATACACACATACACACATACATACGGAATGTTGGACCGCAGAGTTTTAGTAGTATATAGACTAGACCGAGTGGGCCCGTTGGGCCCGTCCTCGTAGGGTTTCCATTGTAACCGGGAGGAGGGGAGGGCGTTAAGGGGAGGGAGGGAGGAGGGAGGTGTGGAGGGAGGAGGGGAGGGGAGGGATGGGGGAGGGGGGGGAGGGGGAGGGAGAGGGGAGGGAGGAGGGGATTGAGGGGGACCTCCCCTTTTCCCAGTACTCCTCTTTCCCCGTTGGGCCCGTCCTCGTAGGGTTTCAATTGTAACCGGGAGGGGGGGAGGGAGGGTGGAAGGAGGGGGGAGAGGGATGGAAGGGTGGAGGGAGGGGGGGAGGGATTGGGAGGGAGGGATGGAGGGAAGGAGGGAGGGGGGAGTTAGGGGGGAGGGGGGAGGGAGGGGAGGGAGTTGGGGAGGGGGAGGAGGGGGGAGGGAGTGGGGATGGAGGTGGGAAGGAGGGGGGATGAAGGGGTTGAGGGGGGAAGGAGGACCTCCCCTTTTCCCAGTACTCCTCTTTCCCCGTTGAGCCCGTCCTCATAGGGTTTCCATTGTAACCGGAGGGGGGGAGGGAGGGAGGAGGGAGGTGTGGAGGGAGGAGGGGAGGGGGAGGGAGGGGGGGAGGGGAGGGGGGAAGGGGAGGGGGAAGGGGAGAGGGGGGAGGGGAGGGAGGGGGATCTCCCCTTTTCCCAGTACCCCTCTTTCCCCGTTGGGCCCTTCCCCGTAGGGTTTCCATTGTAACCGGGAGGGGGGAGGGAGGGTGGAAGGAGGGGGGAGGGGGAGAGGGATGGAAGGGTGGAGGGAGGGGGAGGGAGTGCGGGAGGGTGGGATGGAGGGAAGGAGGGAGGGGGGAGTTAGGGGCTGAGTGGTGATGGAGGTTGGGATTGAGGGGGGAGGGAGGGGGGGAGCGAGTGGGGATGGAGGTGGGATGGAGGGGGGAGGAAGGGGTTGAGGGGGGAAGTGGAACCTCCCCTTTTCCCAGTACCCCTCTTTCCCCCACCACCAAGCCCCCTCCGCAACGACCCCTGTTGTCCCCCTCCCCAGTCCCCATTCTCAGACCCCCCCCCCCCATTCTCTCTCTCCCCCAGACACACTCTCAGTGCTTTTTTCGAAACACTTGCCCCGGTGGCCCACGAGCATAGGGGCCCAATGCTGATCTGTGTATGTTAAGTGACTTGCAATAAAAAAAAATACTTTAAAAAAAGATAAGTGCTTTTTAAGTGCTTGTTTTGAAACATTCGCGGTCGCATAGTGCTTGTCACTGCGATCTGTTAGTGGTGCTTTTCGAAACAATGTAGCACCCATCTCAAACAAGCATTGGGAGCATGGGAGGGAGGGAAGGGGAGGGAGGGAGGAGAGAGGTGTGGAGGGAGGAGGGGAGGGAGGGGGGAAGGGGAGGGGGGAACGGGGGGAAGGGGGAGGGAGAGGGGAGGGAGGGGGGATGGGATGGGGAAGGGGGAGGGAGGGGGACCTCCCCTTTTCCCAGTACCCCTCTTTCCCCATTGGGCCCGTCCTCGTAGGGTTTCCATTGTAACCGGGAGGAGGGGAGGGAGGGAAGGGGAGGGAGGGAGGAGGGAGGTGTGGAGGGAGGAGGGGAGGGGGAGGGGAGGGGGGAGGGGGGAAGGGGGGAGGAGGGAGGGAGAGGGGAGGGAGGGGGGTAGGGGGGGAGGTAAGGGGGAGGGAGGGGAGGGGGGAAGGGGGAGGGAGGGGGATCTCCCCTTTTCCCAGTACCCCTCTTTCCCCGTTGGGCCCGTCCTCGTAGGGTTTCCATTGTAACGGGGAGGAGGGAGGGAGGGTGGAAGGAGGGGGGAGGGGGAGAGGGATGGAAGGGTGGAGGGAGGGGGGAGGGATTGGGGAGGGTGGGATGGAGGGAAGGAGGGAGGGGGGGAGTTAGGGGCTGAGTGGTGATGGAGGTTGGGATTGAGGGGGGAGAGAGTGGGGATGGAGGTGGGAAGGAGGGAGGAGGAAGAGGTTGAGGGGGAAGTGGGACCTCCCCTTTTCCCAGTACCCCTCTTTCCCCCACCACCAAGCCCCCACCGCAACGACCCCTGTTGTCCCCCTCCCCAGTCCCCATTCTCAGACCCCCCCATTCTCTTGGAATAAAAAAAAATACTTTAAAAAAATAAGTGCTTTTTAATTGCTTGTTTTGAAACATTCGCGGTTAAGTGCTTTTTAAAAAAACATTCGCGGTTAAGTGCTGGTTTTGAAACATTCGCGGCTACTTAGTGCTTCTGTCAGTTGCTTTTCGAAACAATGTTGCAACCATCTCACACAAGCATTGGGAGGATGGGAGGGAGGGAAGGGGAGGGAGGGAGGGAAGGGGAGGGAGGGAGGAGGGAGGTGTGGAGGGAGGAGGGGAGGGAGGGGGGAAGGGGAGGGGGGGAAGGGGGCGGGAGAGGGGACGGAGGGGGGGTGGGATGGGGAAGGGGGGAGGGAGGGGGACCTCCCCTTTTCCCAGTACCCCTCTTTCCCCGTTGGGCCCGTCCTCGTAGGGTTTCCATTGTAACCGGGAGGAGGGGAGGGAGGGAAGGGGGAGGGAGGGAGGGAGGAGGGAGGTGTGGAGGGAGGGGAGGGGGAGGGAGGGGGGAGGGGGGAAGGGGGGGGAGGGGGAGGGAGAGGGGGAGGGAGGGGGAGGGGGGAAGGGGGGTGAGGGGGGAGGGAGAGGGGTAGGGGGGGAGGGGAGGGGAAGGGGAGGGAGGGGGACCTCCCCTTTTCCCAGTACCCCTCTTTCTCCGTTGGGCCCATCCTCGTAGGGTTTCCATTGTAACCGGGAGGAGGGGAGGGAGGGAAGGGGGAGGGAGGGAGGTGTGGAGTGTGGAGGGGGAGGGGGAGGGAGGGGGGAGGGGAGGGGGGAAGGGGGGGAGGGAGGGGGGGTGGAGGTGGGAAGGAGTGGGGAGGAAGGGGTTGAGGGGGAAGGGGGGGAGGGAGGGAATAGGGGCCCCATGCTGATCTGTGTATGTTAAGTGACTCGCACAACTTTAAAAAACTGGCAGTTGCTTTTCGCAACAATGTTGCAACATCTCACACAAGCATTGTGACGTCACAAGCTGAAGACCTTGAAAAAAAAGGTCAGAAAAAAAATCATGTAAATTTAAAGTAGTAAACACCCAATAGCAGCTGCTTGTCCATCGCGAGCTGATCTCTCATTGGTGCACGGGTGCCATTGTGACATCACGCGCTGAAGCCCCTTCAAGAAAAGGGTTAGAAATGAAAAATTTAAACTTAAGAGGAGGGGGGAGGGAGGGAGAGGAGGAGGGGGGGAGGAGGAGGGGGGGAGAGGAGAGGGGGAGAGGAGAGGGGGAGAGGAGAGGGGGGAGAGGAGAGGGGGGAGAGGAGAGGGGGAGGGGAGAGGGGGGGAGGGGAGAGGGGGGAGTGGAGAGAGGGGAGAGGAGAGAGGGGAGGGGGAGAGGAGAGGGGGGAGAGGAGAGGGGAGAGGGGGGAGAGGAGAGGGGGGAGAGGAGGGGAGAGGGGGGAGAGGAGGGGAGAGGGGGGAGAGGAGAGGGGTGAGAGGAGAGGGGGTGAGGAGAGAGGGAGAGGAGAGGGGGAAGGGGAGAGGGGAGAGGGGGGAGAGGAGAGGGGGGAGAGGAGAGGGGGAAGAGGAGAGGGGGAAGAGGAGAGGGGAGAGAGGAGAGGAGAGGGGGGGAGAGAGGAGAGGGGTCTATTTTACTTTAAAATAAACAGCATTCTTTGTTGAAAAAGAAATTAAACTTATCTATAGAGCAGCAGCTTATGTCTTTGTTATAAATGAAATTAAACTTATGTGAAATAAATGTTCTTTTGTTAAAAAAGAAAGTAAACTTATCTATGAAATCTCTGTCTTTTATCTTTTTTAAAAAATAAAATTAAATGCAATGGAAATCTCGTACCGTTTAAAATAAATGTAATTTTTCTGTTGGAAATGATAAGAAACTTATCTATAAATATTCTTTCTGTATTTCAATTAAACTGCCCTCCTGAGCGATGCTGGAGCCTGTCCTCAACCAGCAGCAGCACGGTGGACTGTTGGTTACGGCAGTTGGTGTCAGTTCAAATCAACTGCTCCACCCACATCGAGTGTAAGGTTGGAGCCAATCACTGCACCCCACGTAGAGACCCAGCCAATCGGGCGCTAACAGGGAGGGTGGAGCCAATCACTGCACCCCACGTAGAGACCCAGCCAATCGGGTGCTAACAGGGATGGTGGAGCCAATCACTGTACCCCACGTAAAGACCCAACCAATCGGGCGCTAACAGGGAGGGTGAAACCCAATGAAAAAAACCGCGTTTTTACTTTAAAATAAACAGCGCTCTTTGTTGAAAAGGAAATAAACTTATCTATAGAGCAGCAGCTTTTTTAAAATAAATAAAATCAAACTTAATGAAAATCACATTCCTCATTTTAAATAAATGTCTTTGTTATAAATGAAATCAAACAGCGGGAGAGGCGACGGCGACTACACTTCCGCTTCGGGGAGAGGAGGAGGGGGAGAGGAGGGGGGGAGAGGAGGGGGGGGGAGAGGAGGGGGGGAGGGGGGGAGGGGGGGAGGGGGGGGAGGGGGGAGGGGGGGAGGGGGGGGAGGGGGGGAGGGGGAAGGGGGGAGGGGGGAGGAGGGAGGAGGGAGGGGGAGAGGAGGGAGGGGGAGAGGAGGAGGGGGGGAGAGGAGGAGGGGGGGGAGGAGGGGGGAGAGGAGGGGGGAGAGGAGGGGGGAGAGGAGAGGGGGGAGAGGAGAGGGGGGGAGGGGAGAGGAGAGGGGAGAGGAAAGAGTGGAGGGGGAGAGGAGAGGGGGGAGAGGGGGGAGAGGAGAGGGGGGAGAGGAGAGGAGAGGGGGGGGGAGAGAGGAGAGGAGAGGGGGGGAGAGAGGAGAGGTGTCTATTTTACTTTAAAATAAACAGCATTCTTTGTTGAAAAAGAAATTAATCTTATCTATAGAGCAGAAGCGGGAGAGGCGACGGCGACTACACTTCCCGGCGGTCAGCGCTGCGGGGAAGGGAGGGAGGGAGGGATGAGGTAGGGAGGAGAGGAGAGTGGGGAGGGAGGGAGGGGGGAGAGGGGAGGAGAGGGGGAGGGAGGGTGTAAGGGAGGGGGGAAGGGGGGGAAGGGAGGGGAAAGGGAGGGGGGAAGGGAGGGGGAGGGGGGAGGGAAGGGGGAGAGGAGAGGGGGGGAGAGGAGAGGGGGGAGAGGAGAGGGGGGGAGAGGAGAGGGGGAGAGGAGAGGGGGGAGAGGAGAGGGGGGGAGAGGAGGGGGGGAGAGGAGGGGGGGAGAGGAGGGGGGGAGGAAGGGGGCAGAGGTGGGGGAGGAAGGGGGCAGAGGTGAGGGGAGGGGAGGGAGAGGGGAGGGGAGGGGGGGAGGGGAGGGGGGAGGGGGTGGGAGGGAGGGGGAGGGGGGAGGGGGACCTCCCCTTTTCCCAGTACCCCTCTTTCCCCGTTGGGCCCGTCCTCGTAGGGTTTCCATTGTAACCGGGAGGAGGGGAGGGAGGGAAGGGGAGGGAGGGAGGAGGGAGGTGTGGAGGGAGGAGGGGAGGGGGAGGGAGGGGAGGGGGGAAGGGGGGGAGGGGGCAGTGAGGGGGTAGGGGTGAGGGGGAGGGAGGGGGGAGGGAGGGGGGAGGGAGGGGGAGAGGGGAGGGGGGGGTAGGGGGGGAGGGGGGAAGGGGGAGGGATGGGAGGGGGAAGGGGGGAGGGAGGGGGCTCTCCCCTTTTCCCAGTACCACTCTTTCCCCGTTGGGCCCGTCCTCGTAGGGATTCCATTGTAACCGGGAGGAGGGGAGGGAGGGAAGGGAAGGGGGAGGGGGGAAGGGGAGGGCGGAAAGTGGGGAGGGGGAAAGGGGGAGGGGGGAAGGGGGAGGAGAGGGGAAGGGGGAGGGGGAGGGAGGGTGGAGGTAGGGGAGGGGGAGGGAGGGAGGAGGGAGGAGGGGAGGGAGGGGGGAAGGGGAGGCGGAAAGGGGGGGAGGGGGAAAGGGGGGAGGGGGAAGGGGGAGGGAGGAGGGAAGGGGGAGGGGGAGGGAGGGTGGAGGTAGGGGAGGGGGAGGGAGGGAGGAGGGAGGAGGGGAGGGAGGGGGGAAGGGGAGGGCGGGAAAGGGGGGGAGGGGGGAAAGGGGGGAGGGGGGAAGGGGGGAGGGGGGAGGGAGAGGGGAAGGGGGGGAGGGGGAGGTAGGGGAGGGGGAGGGAGGGAGGTGGGAGGAGGGGAGGGAGGGGGAAGGGGAGGGCGGAAAGGGGGGGAGGGGGAAAGGGGGGAGGGGGGAGGGAGAGGGGAAGGGGGGGAGGGGGAGGGAGGGGGGAGGTAGGGGAGGGGGAGGGGGGAAGGGGAAGGGAGGGGCACAGGGGCATTGTGACGTCACACGCTGAATACCACGGGGGGGGGGGGAAGGGGGGTCTGCTCGAGTTCATCTCACAGGGGCATTGTGACATCACAATGAAGAATAAATCCGCAGCGCAGCGCCCCCCTTCTGTCAAAACTTCGATAAATCAGGGGGGGCAGCACTTTTAAACCTCTGTAACTTAAAAAATATGCGTCCAAATTAAATAAAAATATCATTTTCCAGCAGCGAACCGCATGCTGATTAAGGCGGTAGAAAAATCGTGGCGCTACGGTTCACCGTTTTGCCGGAATTGCCGTATTCAGCCGACATCAGTGGAATATATATATATAGATACAACATCTGAGTTTTAATAGTATATAGATAGACTAGACCGAGTGGGCCGTTGGGCCCGTCCTCGTAGGGTTTCCATTGTAACCGGGAGGGGAGGAAAGGGGGAGGGTTGGGGGAGGGAAGGGGGAGGGAGGAGGGGAGGGAGGGGGGGAGGGGAGGGGGGGAGGGGGGAGGGAGAGGGGAGGGAGGGGGGTAGGGGGGAGGGAGGGGGGAGAGGGGGGGATGGGAGGGGGAAGGGGGGAAGGGAGGAGGGTATGGGGGGGAGGGAAGAGGGGAGGGAGGTGGGTAGGGGGGAGGGAGGGAGGGGGACCTCCCCTTTTCCAGTACCCCTCTTTCCCCGTTGGGCCCTTCCTCGTAGGGTTTCCATTGTAACCGGGAGGAGGGGAGGGCGGGAAGGGGGAGGGAGGGAGGAGGGAGGTGTGGAGGGAGGAGGGGAGGGGAGGGAGGGGGGAGGGGAGGAGGGGGGGTAGGGGGGAGGGGAGGGAGGGGGAGGGAGGGGGAGGGAGAGGGGAGGGGGAGTGGGAAGGGGGAGGGAGGGGGACCTCCCCTTTTCCCAGTACCCCTCTTTCCCCGTTGGGCCCGTCCCCGTAGGGTTTCCATTGTAACCGGGAGGGGGGGGAGGGAGGGTGGAAGGAGGGGGGAGGGGGAGAGGGGTGAAGGGTGGAGGGAGGGGGAGGGAGTGGGGGAGGGTCGGATGGAGGGAAGGAGGGACGGGTGAGTTAGGGGCTGAGTGGTGATGGAGGTTGGGATTGAGGGGGGAGAGAGTGGGGATGGAGGTGGGAAGGAGGGGGGAGGAAGAGGTTGAGGGGGGAAGTGGGACCTCCCCTTTTCCCAGTACCCCTCTTTCCCCCACCACCAAGCCCCCACCGCAACGACCCCTGTTGTCCCCCTCCCCAGTCCCCATTCTCAGACCCCCCCATTCTCTTGGAATAAAAAAAAATACTTAAAAAAAAATAAGTGCTTTTTAATTGCTTGTTTTGAAACATTCGCGGTTAAGTGCTTTTTTAAAAAACATTCGCGGTTAAGTGCTGGTTTTGAAACATTCGCGGCTACTTAGTGCTTCTGTCAGCTGCTTTTCGAAACAATGTTGCAACCATCTCACACAAGCATTGGGAGGATGGGAGGGAGGGAAGGGGAGGGAGGGAGGAGGGAGGTGTGGAGGGAGGAGGGGAGGGAGGGGGGAAGGGGAGGGGGGGAAGGGGGCGGGAGAGGGGAGGGAGGGGGGATGGGATGGGGAAGGGGGGAGTGAGGGGGACCTCCCCTTTTCCCAGTACCCCTCTTTCCCCGTTGGGCCCGTCCTCGTAGGGTTTCCATTGTAACCGGGAGGAGGGGAGGGAGGGAAGGGGGAGGGAGGGAGGAGGGAGGTGTGGAGGGAGGGGAGGTGGAGGGAGGGGGGAGGGGAGGGGGAAGGGGGGGAGGGGAGGGAGAGGGGGAGGGAGGGGGGGAGGGGGGAGGAGAGGGGTAGGGGGGGAGGGGAGGGGAAGGGGAGGGAGGGGGACCTCCCCTTTTCCCAGTACCCCTCTTTCCCCGTTGGGCCCGTCCTCGTAGGGTTTCCATTGTAACCGGGAGGAGGGGAGGGAGGGAAGGGGGAGGGAGGGAGGTGTGGAGGGGAGGGAGGGGGGAGGGGAGGGGGGAAGGGGGGGAGGGAGGGGGGGTGGAGGTGGGAAGGAGTGGGGAGGAAGGGGTTGAGGGGGAAGGGGGGGGAGGGAGGGAATAGGGGCCCCATGCTGATCTGTGTATGTTAAGTGACTCGCACAACTTTAAAAAACTGGCAGTTGCTTTTCGCAACAATGTTGCAACAATCTCACACAAGCATTGTGACGTCACAAGCTGAAGACGTTGAAAAAAAAGGTCAGAAAAAAAATTATGTAAATTTAAAGTAGTAAACACCCAATAGCAGCCGCTTGTCCATCGCGAGCTGATCTCTCATTGGTGCACGGGTGCCATTGTGACATCACGCGCTGAAGCCCCTTCAAGAAAAGGGTTAGAAATGAAAATTTTAAACATTAATATCTCTCTAGCTTTAAAAAGGTAGCTTCAATTTGAACGAAAGTACTTACAATAGTTGCCCATGTTAATGGTGAATACGGCGGTACAAAAATCGTAGCGCTTTGGTGTACCGTCTGGGAGGAGTAGGGTTTGGCCCCTTCAAGAAAAGTGTTAGAAATGAAAATTTAAACTTTAATATCTCTCTAGCTTTAAAAAGGTAGCTTCAATTTGAACGAAAGTACTTACAATAGTTGCCCAGGCTAATGGTGAATAAGGCGGTACAAAAATCGTAGCGCTTTGGTGTACCGTCTGGGAGGAGTAGGGTTTGTAAGTTATGGACAGAAATTCTTCGGAATCTTCCGTATATACACACATACACACATACATACGGAATGTTGGACCGCAGAGTTTTAGTAGTATATAGACTAGACCGAGTGGGCCCGTTGGGCCCGTCCTCGTAGGGTTTCCATTGTAACTGGGAGGATGGGCAGGGAGGGAAGAGGGAGGGAGGGAGGAGGGAGGTGTGGAGGGAGCAGGGGAGGGGGAGGGAGGGGGGGAGGGGAGGGTGGAGTGGAGGGGGGAAGGGGGGGAGGGAGGGGGACCTCCCCTTTTCCCAGTACCCCTCTTTCCCCGTTGGGCCCGTCCCCGTAGGGTTTCCATTGTAACGGGGAGGGGGGAGGGGAGGGAGGGGGGTAGGGGGGAGGGGAGGGAGGGGAGGAGAGGGGAGGGGGAAGGGGGAGGGAGGGGGACCTCCCCTTTTCCCAGTACCCCTCTTTCCCCGTTGGGCCCGTCCCCGTAGGGTTTCCATTGTAACCGGGAGGGGGGGAGGGAGGGTGGAAGGAGGGGGGAGGGGGAGAGGGGTGGAAGGGTGGAGGGATGGGGGGAGGGAGTGGGGGAGGGTCGGATGGAGGGAAGGAGGGAGGGGTGAGTTAGGGGCTGAGTGGTGATGGAGGTTGAGATTGAGGGGGAGAGAGTGGGGATGGAGGTGGGAAGGAGGGGGGAGGAAGAGGTTGAGGGGGAAGTGGGACCTCCCCTTTTCCCAGTACCCCTCTTTCCCCACCACCAACCCCCCACCGCAACGACCCCTGTTGTCCCCCTACACAGTCCCCATTCTCAGACCTCCCCCCATTCTCTTGGAATAAAAAAAAATGCTTTAAAAAAAAAAGTGCTTTTTAATTGCTTGTTTTGAAACATTCGCGGTTAAGTGCTTTTTTAAAAAACATTCGCGGTTAAGTGCTGGTTTTAAAAAACATTCGCGGCTACTTAGTGCTTCTGTCAGTTGCTTTTCGAGGGAGGAGTAGGGAGGTGTGGAGGGGGGAGGGGAGGGGGAGGGAGGGGGAGGGGAGGGGGGAAGGGGGGGAGGGAGAGGGGAGGGAAGGGGGTAGGGGGGAGGGGGAGGGAGGGGGAAGGGGAGGGAGGGGGAAGGGGAGGGGGAGGGAGGGGGGGAGGGAGAAGGGAGGGAGGGGGGAGTGAGGGGGAGGGAGGGGAACCTCCCATTTTCCCAGTACCCCTCTTTCCCCATTGGGCCCGTCCTCGTAGGGTTTCCATTGTAACCGGGAGGAGGGGAGGGAGGGAAGGGGGAGGGAGGGAGGAGGGAGGTGTGGAGGTGTGGAGGGAGGAGGGGAGGGGAGGGGGGGAGGGGGGAAGGGGGGACGAGGGAGGGAGAGGGGAGGGAGGGGGGTAGGGGGGGAGGTAAGGGGGAGGGAGGGGGAGGGGAGGGGGGAAGGGGGAGGGAGGGGGATCTCCCCTTTTCCCAGTACCCCTCTTTCCCCGTTGGGCCCGTCCTCGTAGGGTTTCCATTGTAACCGGGAGGAGGGGAGGGAGGGAAGGGGGAGGGAGGGAGGAGGGAGGTGTGGAGGGAGGGGGAGGGGAGGGAGGGGGGTAGGGGGGAGGGGGAGGGAGGGGAAGGGGGGAGGGGAGGGGGAAGGGGGTAGTGAGGGGGACCTCCCCTTTTCCCAGTACCCCTCTTTCCCCGTTGGGCCCGTCCTCGTAGGGTTTCCATTGTAACGGGGAGGGGGGAGGGAGGGTGGAAGGAGGGGGGAGGGGGAGAGGGATGGAAGGGTGGAGGGAGGGGGGAGGGATTGGGGGAGGGAGGGATGGAGGGAAGGAGGGAGGGGGGAGTTAGAGGGGAGGGAGGGGGGAGGGAGTTGGGGAGGGAGGGGGAGGAGGGGGGGAGGGAGTGGGGATGGAGGTGGGAAGGAGGGGGGATGAAGGGGTTGAGGGGGGAAGGGTGACCTCCCCTTTTCCCAGTACCCCTCTTTCCCCGTTGGGCCCGTCCTCGTAGGGTTTCCATTGTAACCGGGAGGGAGGGGGGAGGGAGGTGTGGAGGGAGGTGTGGAGGGAGGAGGGGAGGGGGAGGGAGGGGGAGGGGAGGGGGGAAGGGGGGAGGGAAGGGGGGAGCGGGTAGGGGGGAGGGGAGGGGGATCTCCCCTTTTCCCAGTACCCCTCTTTCCCCGTTGGGCCCGTCCCCGTAGGGTTTCCATTGTAACCGGGAGGGGGGGAGGGAGGGTGGAAGGAGGGGGGAGGGGGAGAGGGATGGAATGGTGGAGGGAGGGGGGAGGGAGTGGGGGAGGGTGGGATGGAGGGAAGGAGGGAGGGGGGAGTTAGGGGCTGAGTGGTGATGGAGGTTGGGATTGAGGGGGGAGGGAGGGGGGGAGGGAGTGGGGATGGGAGTGGGGATGGAGGTGGGAAGGAGGGGGGAGGAAGGGGTTGAGGGGGGAAGTGGGACCTCCCCTTTTCCCAGTACCCCTCTTTCCCCCACCACCAAGCCCCCTCCGCAACGACCCCTGTTGTCCCCAGTCCCCATTCACAGACCCCCCCCCCCATTCTCTCTCTCCCCCATACACACTCTCAGTGCTTTTTTCGAAACATTCGCGGTCACATAGTGCTTCTCACTGTAGCACCCATCTCAAACAAGCATTGGGAGGATGGGAGGGAGGGAAGGGGAGGGAGGGAGGAGGGAGGTGTGGAGGGAGGAGGGGAGGGAAGGGGGAAGGGGGGGAAGGGGGAGGGAGAGGGGAGGGAGGGGGGATGGGATGGGGGAAGGGGGGAGGGAGGGGGACCTCCCCTTTTCCCAGTACCCCTCTTTCCCCGTTGGGCCCGTCCTCGTAGGGTTTCCATTGTAACCGGGAGGAGGGGAGGGAGGGAAGGGGGAGGGAGGGAGGAGTTAGGGGAGGAGGGGTGAGGGAGGTGGGGAGGGAGTTGGGGAGGAGGGGGGGAGGGAGTGGGGATGGAGGTGGGAAGGAGTGGGGAGGAAGGGGTTGAGGGGGGAAGGGGGGGAGGGAGGGAATAGGGGCCCCATGCTGATCTGTGTATGTTAAGTGACTTGCACAACTTTAAAAAACTGGCAGTTGCTTTTCGCAACAATGTTGCAACAATCTCACACAAGCATTGTGACGTCACAAGCTGAAGATGTAAATTTAAAACCGAGCTGATCTCTCATTGGTGCACGGGTGCCATTGTGACATCACGCGCTGAAGCCCCTTCAAGAAAAGGGTTAGAAATGAGAAATTTTAACTTTAATATCTCTCTAGCTTTAAAAAGGTAGCTTCAATTTGAACGAAAGTACTTACAATAGTTGCCCATGTTAATGGTGAATATGGCGGTTCAAAAATCGTAGCGCTTTGGTGTACCGTCTGGGAGGAGTAGGGTTTGTAAGTTATGGACAGAAATCTTCGGAATCTTCCGTACAAACATACGAAATCTTCCGTATATACATACGGAATGTTGGACCGCAGAGTTTTAGTAGTATACTAGCACAAGTGTGCCCGTTGGGCCCGTACTCGTAGGGTTTCCATTGTAACCGGGAGGGGAGTGGTGTGGAGGGAAGGGGGAGGGAGGGAGGAAGGGAGGGGGAGAGAGGGGGGGAGGGGGAGGGAGAGGGAGGGAGGAGGGGAGGGGAGGGGGGAGGAGGAGGGGGAGGGAGGAGGGGAGGGGAGGGGGGAGGGAGAGAGGGGGAGGGTTGAAAGAGCATCCCTCTCCCCATCAGGACTGCCTCCTCCATCGACTCCTTTAAGTCCAGGCTCAAAACCTATTTCTACTCCCTAGCTTTTGAGGCTAATTGAGGAGGTACTGTGAACTGTTTGGGAGGGGAGGGGAGGGGGGAAGGGGGGAAGGAGGGGGACCTCCCCTTTTCCCAGTTCCCCTCTTTCCCCGTTGGGCCTGTCCTCGTAGGGTTTCCATTGTAACCGGGAGGACGGGAGGGAGGGAAGGGTGAGGGAGGGAGGAGGGAGGTGTGGAGGGAGGAGGGAGGTGTGGAGGGAGATGGGGAAGGAGGGGGGAGGGGAGGGGGTAGGGGGAGGGAGAGGGGAGGGAGGGAGGGGGGTAGGGGGAGGGAGGGGGAGGGGAAGGGGGAGGAGGGGGACCTCCCCTTTACCCAGTACCCCTCTTTCCCCGTTGGGCCCGTCCTCGTAGGGTTTCCATTGTAACCGGGAGGAGGGGAGGGAGGGAAGGGGGAGGGAGGGAGGAGGGGGGAGGGAGGGGGGGAGGGGAGGGGGGAAGGGGGGAGTGAGGGGGTAGGGGGAGGGAGGGGGAGGGAGGGGGAGAGGGGAGGGGGGGTAGGGGGGAGGGGGAGGGAGGGGGAAGGGAGGGGGCTCTCCCCTTTTCCCAGTACCCCTCTTTCCCCGTTGGGCCCGTCCTCGTAGGGATTCCATTGTAACCGGGAGGAGGGGAGGGAGGGAAGGGGGAGGGAGGGAGGAGGGAGGAGGGGAGGGAGGGGGGGAAAGGGAGGGCGGAAAGGGGGGGAGGGGGGAAAGGGGGGAGGGGGGAGGGAGAGAGGGGGAGGGTGGAAAGAGCATCCCTCTCCCCATCAGAACTGCCCCCTCCATCGACTCCTTTAAGTCCATGCTCAAAACCTATTTCTACTCCCTAGCGTTTGAGGCTCATTGAGGAGGCGCTGTGAACTGTTTGCGTGCTACTGTATGTTTCATTTTTTTCCTTAGTACCTAATCAGATGTACAGCACTTTGGTCAACGTGGGTTGTTTTTAAATGTGCTGTACAAATAAAATGGACTTGACTTGACAGCTCTTCGCAACAATGTAGCACAGGGGCATTGTGACGTCACACGCTGAATACCGCTGGGGTGGGGGGGAAGGGGGGTCAGCTCGAGTCCATCTCACAGGGGCATTGTGACATCACAATCCGCACCGCAGCGCCCCCCTTCTGTCAAAACTTCGATAAATCAGGGGGGGCAGCACTTTTAAACCTCTGTAACTTAAAAAATATGCGTCCGAATTAAATAGAAATATCATTTTCCAGCAGCGAACCGCATGCTGATTAAGGCGGTACAAATATCGTGGCGCTACGGTTCACCGTTTTGCCGGAATTGCCGTATTCAGCCGACATCAGTGTTATATATATATATATACACAACATCTGAGTTTTAGTAGTATATAGATAGATAGACTAGACCGAGTGGGCCCGTTGGGCCCGTCCTCGTAGGGTTTCCATTGTAACCGGGAGGGGAGGAAAGGGGGAGGGTTGGGGGAGGGAAGGGGGAGGGAGGAGGGGAGGGAGGGGGGAGGGGAGGGGGGGAGGGAGAGGGGAGGGAGGGGGGTAGGGGGGAGGGAGGGGGGAGAGGGGGGGATGGGAGGGGGAGGGGTGAAGGGAGGAGGGAAGGGGGGGAGGGAGAGGGGAGGGAGGTGGGTAGGGGGGAGGGAGGGAGGGGGACCTCCCCTTTTCCCAGTACCCCTCTTTCCGCGTTGGGCCCGTCCTCGTAGGGTTTCCATTGTAACCGGGAGGAGGGGAGGGCGGGAAGGGGGAGGGAGGGAGGAGGGAGGTGTGGAGGGAGGAGGGGGAGGGGAGGGAGGGGGGGAGGGGGGGAGGGGGAGGGAGGGGGAGGGAGAGGGGAGGGAGGAGGGGATTGAGGGGGACCTCCCCTTTTCCCAGTACTCCTCTTTCCCCGTTGGGCCCGTCCTCGTAGGGTTTCAATTGTAACCGGGAGGGGGGGAGGGAGGGTGGAAGGAGGGGGGAGAGGGATGGAAGGGTGGAGGGAGGGGGGGAGGGATTGGGGAGG
Source organism: Rhinoraja longicauda (assembly GCF_053455715.1). Lineage (NCBI taxonomy): Eukaryota > Metazoa > Chordata > Chondrichthyes > Rajiformes > Arhynchobatidae > Rhinoraja > Rhinoraja longicauda. The sequence goes on along the minus strand of NW_027601887.1, from coordinate 42,789 downwards.
GAGGGATGGAGGGAAGGAGGGAGGGGGGGAGTTAGGGGGGAGGGGGGAGGGAGGGGGAGGGAGTTGGGGAGGGGGAGGAGGGGGGGAGGGAGTGGGGATGGAGGTGGGAAGGAGGGGGGATGAAGGGGTTGAGGGGGGAAGGAGGACCTCCCCTTTTCCCAGTACCCCTCTTTCCCCGTTGAGCCCGTCCTGATAGGGTTTCCATTGTAACCGGGAGTGCGGGAGGGTGGGATGGAGGGAAGGAGGGAGGGGGGGAGTTAGGGGCTGAGTGGTGATGGAGGTTGGGATTGAGGGGGGAGGGAGGGGGGGAGCGAGTGGGGATGGAGGTGGGAAGGAGGGGGGAGGAAGGGGTTGAGAGGGGAAGTGGAACCTCCCCTTTTCCCAGTACCCCTCTTTCCCCCACCACCAAGCCCCCTCCGCAACGACCCCTGTTGTCCCCCCTCCCCAGTCCCCATTCTCAGACCCCCCCCCCCCCATTCTCTCTCTCCCCCAGACACACTCTCAGTGCTTTTTTCGAAACACTTGCCCCGGTGGCCCACGAGCATAGGGGCCCAATGCTGACCTGTGTATGTTAAGTGACTTGCAATAAAAAAAAATACTTTAAAAAAAGATAAGTGCTTTTTAAGTGCTTGTTTTGAAACATTCGCGGTCGCATAGTGCTTCTCACTGCGATCTGTTAGTGGTGCTTTTCGAAACAATGTAGCACCCATCTCAAACAAGCATTGGGAGGATGGGAGGGAGGGAAGGGGAGGGAGGGAGGAGAGAGGGGGGGATGGGATGGGGGAGGGGAGGGGGGAAGGGAGGAGGGAAGGGGGGGAGGGAGAGGGGAGGGAGGTGGGTAGGGGGGAGGGAGGGAGGGGGACCTCCCCTTTTCCCAGTACCCCTCTTTCCCCGTTGGGCCCGTCCTCGTAGGGTTTCCATTGTAACCGGGAGGAGGGGAGGGCGGGAAGGGGGAGGGAGGGAGGAGGGAGGTGTGGAGGGAGGAGGGGAGGGGAGGGAGGGGGTAGGGGGGGAGGGGGGGAAGGGGGAAGGGGGAGGGAGAGGGGAGGGAGGGGGGATGGGATGGGGGAAGGGGGGAGGGATGGGGGAGGGAGGGGGACCTCCCCTTTTCCCAGTACTCCTCTTTCCCCGTTGGGCCCGTCCTCGTAGGGTTTCAATTGTAACCGGGAGGGGGGGAGGGAGGGTGGAAGGAGGGGGGAGAGGGATGGAAGGGTGGAGGGAGGGAAGGAGGGATTGGGGAGGGAGGGATGGAGGGAGGGGGGAGTTAGGGGGGAGGGGGGAGGGAGGGGGGAGGGAGTTGGGGAGGGAGGGGGAGGAGGGGGGGAGGGAGTGGGGATGGAGGTGGGAAGGAGGGGGGATGAAGGGGTTGAGGGGGGAAGGGGGACCTCCCTTTTCCCAGTACCCCTCTTTCCCCGTTGGGCCCGTCCTCATAGGGTTTCCATTGTAACCGGGAGGGGGGAGGGAGGGAGGAGGGAGGTGTGGAGGGAGGTGTGGAGGGAGGAGGGGAGGGGGAGGGAGGGGGGAGGGGGTGGGGGGGAGGGGAGGGAGGGGGACCTCCCCTTTTCCCAGTACCCCTCTTTCCCCGTTGGGCCCGTCCCCGTAGGGTTTCTATTGTAACCGGGAGGGGGGAGGGAGGGTGGAAGGAGGGGGAGGGGGAGAGGGATGGAAGGGTGGATGGATTGGGGGAGGGAGGGATGGAGGGAAGGAGGGAGGGGGGGAGTTAGGGGGGAGGTTTGAGGGAGGTGGGGAGGGAGGGGGAGGGAGTTGGGGAGGGAGGGGGAGGAGGGGGGGAGGGAGTGGGGATGGAGGTGGGAAGGAAGGGGTTGAGGGGTGAAGGGGGACCTCCCATTTTCCCAGTACCCCTCTTTCCCCCACCACCAAGCCCCCTCCGCAACGACCCCTGTTGTCCCCCTCCCCAGTCCCCATTCTCAGACCCCCCCCCATTCTCCCTCTCCCCCAGACACACTCCAAGTGCTGTTTCGCAACACTTGCCCCGGTGGCCCACGAGCATAGAGGCCCCATGTTGATCTGTGTATGTTAAGTGACTTGCAATAAAAAAGACTACTTGAAAACAGTGGTTTAAAGTGGTTTAAAGTGCTGTTTTTGCTACATTCGCGGTCATTTAGTGCTTCTCACGACCACGGTCATTTAGTGCTTCTCACTGCGATCTGTTAGTGGTGCTTTTCGAAACAATGTAGCACCCATCTCAAACAAGCATTGGGAGGATGGGAGGGAGGGAAGGGGAGGGAGGGAGGAGAGAGGTGTGGAGGGAGGAGGGGAGGGAGGGGGAAGGGGAGGGGGGAACGGGGGGAAGGGGGAGGGAGAGGGGAGGGAGGGGGGGATGGGATGGGGGAAGGGGGGAGGGAGGGGGACCTCCCCTTTTCCCAGTACCCCTCTTTCCCCGTTGGGCCCGTCCTCGTAGGGTTTCCATTGTAACCGGGAGGAGGGGAGGGAGGGAGGAGGGAGGTGTGGAGGGAGGAGGGGAGGGGGGGAGGGGAGGGGGGAAGGGGGAGGGAGAGGGTTAGGGGGGAGGGGGATGGGGGAGGGGGTAAGGGGAGGGTGGGGGACCTCCCCTTTTCCCAGTACCCCTCTTTCCCCGTTGGGCCCGTCCCCGTAGGGTTTCCTTTTGTAACCAGAAGGGGGGGAGGGAGGGTGGAAGGAGGGGGGAGGGGGAGAGGGATGGAAGGGTGGAGGGAGGGGGGGAGGGATGGAGGGAGGGGGGAGTTAGGGGAGGAGGGGTGAGGGAGGTGGGGAGGGAGTTGGGGAGGAGGGGGGGAGGGAGTGGGGATGGAGGTGGAAGGAGTGGGTAGGAAGGGGTTGAGGGAGGAGGGGGGAGGGAGGAATAGGGGCCCCATGCTGATCTGTGTATGTTAAGTGACTCGCACAACTTTAAAAAACTGGCAGTTGCTTTTCGCAACAATGTTGCAAACCATCTCACACAAGCATTGTGACGTCACAAGCTGAAGACCTTGAAAAAAAAGGTCAGAAAAAAAATTATGTAAATTAAAACCGAGCTGATCTCTCATTGGTGCACGGGTGCCATTGTGACATCACGCGCTGAAGCCCCTTCAAGAAAAGGGTTAGAAATGAGAAATTTTAACTTTAATATCTCTCTAGCTTTAAAAAGGTAGCTTCAATTTGAACGAAAGTACTTACAATAGTTGCCCATGTTAATGGTGAATATGGCGGTACAAAAATCGTAGCGCTTTGGTGTACCGTCTGGGAGGAGTAGGGTTTGTAAGTTATGGACAGAAATCTTCGGAATCTTCCGTACAAACATACGGAATCTTCCGTATATACATACGGAATGTTGGACCGCAGAGTTTTAGTAGTATACTAGACCGAGTGGGCCCGTTGGGCCCGTCCTCGTAGGGTTTCCATTGTAACCGGGAGGGGAGGAAAGGGGGAGGGTTGGGGGAGGGAAGGGGGAGGGAGGAGGGGAGGGAGGGGGGGAGGGGAGGGGGGGAGGGAGAGGGGAGGGAGGGGGGTAGGGGGGAGGGAGGGGGGAGAGGGGGGGATGGGAGGGGGGAGGGGAGGGGGGAAGGGAGGAGGGAAGGGGGGGAGGGAGAGGGGAGGGAGGTGGGTAGGGGGGAGGGAGGGAGGGGGACCTCCCCTTTTCCCAGTACCCCTCTTTCCCCGTTGGGCCCGTCCTCGTAGGGTTTCCATTGTAACCGGGAGGAGGGGAGGGCGGGAAGGGGGAGGGAGGGAGGAGGGAGGTGTGGAGGGAGGAGGGGAGGGGAGGGAGGGGGGAGGGGAGGGAGGGGGGTAGGGGGGAGGGGGAGGGAGGGGGAGGGAGAGGGGATGGGGGAGGGGAGGGGGAAGGGGGGAGGGAGGGGGACCTCCCCTTTTCCCAGTACTCCTCTTTCCCCGTTGGGCCCGTCCTCGTAGGGTTTCCATTGTAACCGGGAGGGGGGGAGGGAGGGAGGAGGGAGGTGTGGAGGGAGGTGTGGAGGGAGGAGGGGGAGGGGGAGGGAGGGGGGGAGGGGAGGGGGAGGGGGGGAAGAGGGGTAGGGGGGGAGGGGAGGGAGGAGGGGGAGGGAGGGGAACTCCCCTTTTCCCAGTACCCCTCTTTCCCCGTTGGGCCCGTCCCCGTAGGGTTTCCATTGTAACCGGGAGGGGGGGAGGGAGGGTGGAAGGAGGGGGAGAGGGGTGGAAGGGTGGAGGGAGGGGGGGAGGGAGTGGGGGAGGGTCGGATGGAGGGAAGGAGGGAGGGGTGAGTTAGGGGCTGAGTGGTGATGGAGGTTGGGATTGAGGGGGGAGAGAGTGGGGATGGAGGTGGGAAGGAGGGGGGAGGAAGAGGTTGAGGGGGAAGTGGGACCTCCCCTTTTCCCAGTACCCCTCTTTCTCCCACCACCAAGCCCCCACCGCAACGACCCCTGTTGTCCCCCTCCCCAGTCCCCATTCTCAGACCCCCCATTCTCTTGGAATAAAAAAAAAAACTTTTTTAAAAAAAGTGCTTTTTAATTGCTTGTTTTGAAACATTCGCGGTTAAGTGCTTTTTAAAAAACATTCGCGGTTAAGTGCTGGTTTTGAAACATTCGCGGCTACTTAGTGCTTCTGTCAGTTGCTTTTCGAGGGAGGGAGTAGGGAGGTGTGGAGGGGGGAGGGGAGGGGGAGGGAGGGGGGAGGGGAGGGGGGAAGGGGGGGAGGGAGAGGGGAGGGAAGGGGGTAGGGGGGAGGGGGAGGGAGGGGGGAGGGGGGAAGGGGAGGGAGGGGGGAAGGGGAGGGGGAGGGAGGGGGGGAGGGAGAAGGGAGGGAGGGGGGAGTGAGGGGGGAGGGAGGGGAACCTCCCATTTTCCCAGTACCCCTCTTTCCCCATTGGGCCCGTCCTCGTAGGGTTTCCATTGTAACCGGGAGGAGGGGAGGGAGGGTGGAAGGAGGGGGGAGGGGGAGAGGGATGGAATGGTGGAGGGAGGGGGGAGGGAGTGGGGGAGGGTGGGATGGAGGGAAGGAGGGAGGGGGGGAGTTAGGGGCTGAGTGGTGAAGGAGGTTGGGATTGAGGGGGGAGGGAGGGGGGAGGCAGTGGGGATGGAGGTGAGAAGGAGGGGGGAGGAAGGGGTTGAGGGGGGAAGTGGGACCTCCCCTTTTCCCAGTACCCCTCTTTCCCCCACCACCAAGCCCCCTCCGCAACGACCCCTGTTGTCCCCCTCCCCAGTCCCCATTCTCAGACCCCCCCCCCCCCCCCCATTCTCTCTCTCCCCCAGACACACTCTCAGTGCTTTTTTCGAAACACTTGCCCCGGTGGCCCACGAGCATAGGGGCCCAATGCTGATCTGTGTATGATAAGTGACTTGCAATAAAAAAAAATACTTTAAAAAAAGATAAGTGCTTTTTAAGTGCTTGTTTTGAAACATTCACGGTCACATAGTGCTTCTCACTGCGATCTGTTAGTGGTGCTTTTCGAAACAATGTAGCACCCATCTCAAACAAGCATTGGGAGGATGGGAGGGAGGGAAGGGGAGGGAGGGAGGAGAGAGGTGTGGAGGGAGGGGGGAAGGGGAGGGGGAACGGGGGGGAGGGAGAGGGGAGGGAGGGGGGATGGGATGGGGGAAGGGGGGAGGGAGGGGGACCTCCCCTTTTCCCAGTACCCCTCTTTCCCCGTTGGGCCCGTCCTCGTAGGGTTTCCATTGTAACCGGGAGGAGGGGAGGGAGGGAGGAGGAGGTGTGGAGGGAGGAGGGGAGGGGGGGAGGGGAGGGGGAGGGAGAGGGTTAGGGGGGAGGGGGAGGGGGGAGGGGAGGGGGGAAGGGGAGGGAGGGGGACCTCCCCTTTTCCCAGTACCCCTCTTTCCCCGTTGGGCCCGTCCCCGTAGGGTTTCCTTTGTAACCAGAAGGGGGGAGGGAGGGTGGAAGGAGGGGGGAGGGGGAGAGGGATGGAAGGGTGGAGGGAGGGGGGGAGGATGGAGGGAAGGAGGGAGGGGGGGGGAGTTAGGGGAGGAGGGGTGAGGGAGGTGGGGAGGGAGTTGGGGAGGAGGGGGGGAGGGAGTGGGGATGGAGGTGGGAAGGAGTGGGGAGGAAGGGGTTGAGGGGGGAAGGGGGGGGAGGGAGGGAATAGGGGCCCCATGCTGATCTGTGTATGTTAAGTGACTTGCACAACTTTAAAAAACTGGCAGTTGCTTTTCGCAACAATGTTGCAACAATCTCACACAAGCATTGTGACGTCACAAGCTGAAGATGTAAATTTAAAACCGAGCTGATCTCTCATTGGTGCACGGGTGCCATTGTGACATCACGCACTGAAGCCCCTTCAAGAAAAGGGTTAGAAATGAAAATTTATACTTTAATATCTCTCTAGCTTTAAAAAGGTAGCTTCAATTTGAACGAAAGTACTTACAATAGTTGCCCATGTTAATGGTGAATACGGCGGTACAAAAATCGTAGCGCTTTGGTGTACCGTCTGGGAGGAGTAGGGTTTGGCCCCTTCAAGAAAAGTGTTAGAAATGAAAATTTAAACTTTAATATCTCTCTAGCTTTAAAAAGGTAGCTTCAATTTGAACGAAAGTACTTACAACAGTTGCCCACGTTAATGGTGAATACGGCGGTACAAAATCGTAGCGCTTTGGTGTACCGTCTGGGAGGAGCAGGGTTTGTAAGTTATGGACAGAAATCTTCGGAATCTTCCGTATATACATACGGAATGTTGGACCGCAGAGTTTTAGTATTATATAGATAGACTAGACCGAGTGGGCCCGTTGGGCCCGTCCTCGTAGGGTTTCCATTGTAACCGGGAGGGGAGGAAAGGGGGAGGGTTGGGGGAGGGAAGGGGGAGGGAGGAGGGGAGGGAGGGGGGGAGGGGAGGGGGGGAGGGGGGAGGGAGAGTGGAGGGGGGGGGTAGGGGGGAGGGAGGGGGGAGAGGGGGGGATGGGAGGGGGAGGGGAGGGGGGAAGGGAGGAGGGAAGGGGGGGAGGGAGAGGGGAGGGAGGTGGGTAGGGGGGAGGGAGGGAGGGGGACCTCCCCTTTTCCCAGTACCCCTCTTTCCCCGTTGGGCCCGTCCTCGTAGGGTTTCCATTGTAACCGGGAGGAGGGGAGGGCGGGAAGGGGAGGGAGGGAGGAGGGAGGTGTGGAGGGAGGAGGGGAGGGGAGGGAGGGGGGAGGGGAGGGAGGGGGGTAGGGGGGGAGGGGGAGGGAGGGGGAGGGAGAGGGGATGGGGAGGGGAGGGGGAAGGGGGGAGGGAGGGGGACCTCCCCTTTTCCCAGTACTCCTCTTTCCCCGTTGGGCCCGTCCTCGTAGGGTTTCCATTGTAACCGGGAGGGGGGGAGGGAGGGAGGAGGGAGGTGTGGAGGGAGGTGTGGAGGGAGGAGGGGGGGAGGGGAGGGGGAGGGGGGAAGAGGGGTAGGGGGGAGGGGAGGGAGGAGGGGAGGGAGGGGAACTCCCCTTTTCCCAGTACCCCTCTTTCCCCGTTGGGCCCGTCCCCGTAGGGTTTCCATTGTAACCGGGAGGGGGGGAGGGAGGGTGGAAGGAGGGGGAGAGTGGTGGAAGGGTGGAGGGAGTGGGGGAGGGTCGGATGGAGGGAAGGAGGGAGGGGTGAGTTAGGGGCTGAGTGGTGATGGAGGTTGGGATTGAGGGGGGAGAGAGTGGGGATGGAGGTGGGAAGGAGGGGGGAGGAAGAGGTTGAGGGGGAAGTGGGACCTCCCCTTTTCCCAGTACCCCTCTTTCCCCCACCACCAAGCCCCCACCGCAACGACCCCTGTTGTCCCCCTACCCGGTCCCCATTCTCAGACCCCCCCCATTCTCTTGGAATAAAAAAAAATACTTTAAAAAAAAAAGTGCTTTTTAATTGCTTGTTTTGAAACATTCGCGGTTAAGTGCTTTTTAAAAAAACATTCGCGGTTAAGTGCTGGTTTTGAAACATTCGCGGCTACTTAGTGCTTCTGTCAGTTGCTTTTCGAAACAATGTTGCAACCATCTCACACAAGCATTGGGAGGATGGGAGGGAGGGAAGGGGAGGGAGGGAGGAGGGAGGTGTGGAGGGAGGAGGGGAGGGAGGGGGGAAGGGGAGGGGGGGAAGGGGGCGGGAGAGGGGAGGGGGGGAAGGGGGCGGGAGAGGGGAGGGAGGGGGGATGGGATGGGGAAGGGGGGAGTGAGGGGGACCTCCCCTTTTCCCAGTACCCCTCTTTCCCCGTTGGGCCCGTCCTCGTAGGGTTTCCATTGTAACCGGGAGGAGGGGAGGGAGGGAAGGGGGAGGGAGGGAGGAGGGAGGTGTGGAGGGAGGGGAGGGGGAGGGAGGGGGGAGGGGAGGGGGGAAGGGGGGGAGGGGGGAGGGAGGGGGGGTGGGGGGTGAGGGGGGAGAGGGGTAGGGGGGGGGGGGAGGGGAGGGGGAAGGGGAGGGAGGGGGACCTCCCCTTTTCCCAGTACCCCTCTTTCCCCGTTGGGCCCGTCCTCGTAGGGTTTCCATTGTAACCGGGAGGAGGGGAGGGAGGGAAGGGGGAGGGAGGGAGGTGTGGAGGGTGGAGGGGGGAGGGGAGGGGGGAAGGGGGGAGGGAGGGGGGGTGGAGGTGGGAAGGAGTGGGGAGGAAGGGGTTGAGGGGGGAAGGGGGGGGGAGGGAGGGAATAGGGGCCCCATGCTGATCTGTGTATGTTAAGTGACTCACTTTAAAAAACTGGCAGTTGCTTTTCGCAACAATGTTGCAACCATCTCACACAAGCATTGTGACGACACAAGCTGAAGACCTTGAAAAAAAAGGTCAGAAAAAAAATTATGTAAATTTAAAGTAGTAAACACCCAATAGCAGCCGCTTGTCCATCGCGAGCTGATCTCTCATTGGTGCACGGGTGCCATTGTGACATCACGCGCTGAAGCCCCTTCAAGAAAAGGGTTAGAAATGAAAAATTTAAACTTTAATATCTCTCTAGCTTTAAAAAGGTAGCTTCAATTTGAACGAAAGTACTTACAATAGTTGCCCATGTTAATGGTGAATACGGCGGTACAAAAATCGTAGCGCTTTGGTGTACCGTCTGGGAGGAGTAGGGTTTGGCCCCTTCAAGAAAAGTGTTAGAAATGAAAATTTAAACTTTAATATCTCTCTAGCTTTAAAAAGGTAGCTTCAATTTGAACGAAAGTACTTACAATAGTTGCCCATGTTAATGGTGAATACGGCGGTTACAAAAATCGTAGCGCTTTGGTGTACCGTCTGGGAGGAGTAGGGTTTTGTATGTTATGGACAGAAATCTTCGGAATCTTCCGTATATACATACGGAATCTTCCGTATATACATACGGAATGTTGGACCGCAGAGTTTTAGTATTATACTAGACCGAGTGGGCCCGTTGGGCCCGTCCTCGTAGGGTTTCCATTGTAACCGGGAGGGGAGGAAAGGGGGAGGGTTGGGGGAGGGAAGGGGGAGGGAGGGGGGAGGGGAGGGAGAGGGGAGGGAGGGGGGTAGGGGGGAGGGAGGGGGGAGAGGGGGGGATGGGAGGGGGGATGGGGGAAGGGAGGAGGGAAGGGGGGAGGGAGAGGGGAGGGAGGTGGGTAGGGGGGAGGGGGGGAGGGGGACCTCCCCTTTTCCCAGTACCCCTCTTTCCCCGTTGGGCCCGTCCTCGTAGGGTTTCCAATGTAACCGGGAGGAGGGGAGGGCGGGAAGGGGGAGGGAGGGAGGAGGGAGGTGTGGAGGGAGGAGGGGAGGGGAGGGAGGGGGGAGGGGAGGGAGGGGGGTAGGGGGGAGGGGGAGGGAGGGGGAGGGAGAGGGGAGGGGGAGGGGAGGGGGAAGGGGGGAGGGAGGGGGGAGGGAGGGGGGAGGGAGGGGGACCTCCCCTTTTCCCAGTACTCCTCTTTCCCCGTTGGGCCCGTCCTCGAAGGGTTTCAATTGTAACCGGGAGGGGGGGAGGGAGGGTGGAAGGAGGGGGGAGAGGGATGGAAGGGTGGAGGGAGGGGGGGAGGGATTGGGGAGGGAGGGGGGAGTTAGGGGGGAGGGGGGAGGGAGTTGGGGAGGGAGGGGGAGGAGGGGGGGAGGGAGTGGGGATGGAGGTGGGAAGGAGGGGGGATGAAGGGGTTGAGGGGGGAAGGGGGACCTCCCCTTTTCCCAGTACCCCTCTTTCCCCGTTGGGCCTGTCCTCATAGGGTTTCCATTGTAACCGGGAGGGGGGGAGGGAGGGAGGAGGGAGGTGTGGAGGGAGGAGGGGAGGGGGAGGGAGGGGGGGAGGGGAGGGGGGGAAGGGGAGGGGGGAAGGGGGGAGGGGGAGGGGGTAGGGGGAGGGGAGGGAGGGGGATCTCCCCTTTTCCCAGTACCCCTCTTTCCCCGTTGGGCTCGTCCCCGTAGGTTTTCCATTGTAACCGGGAGGGGGGGAGGGAGGGTGGAAGGAGGGGGGAGGGGGAGAGGGATGGAAGGGTGGAGGGAGGGGGCAGGGAGTGGGGGAGGGTGGGATGGAGGGAAGGAGGGAGGGGGGGGAGTTAGGGGCTGAGTGGTGATGGAGGTTGGGATTGAGGGGGGAGGGAGGGGGGGAGCGAGTGGGGATGGAGGTGGGAAGGAGGGGGGAGGAAGGGGTTGAGGGGGGAAGTGGAACCTCCCCTTTTCCCAGTACCTCTCTTTCCCCCACCACCAAGCCCCCTCCGCAACGACCCCTGTTGTCCCCCTCCCCAGTCCCCATTCTCAGACCCCCCCCCCATTCTCTCTCTCCCCCAGACACACTCTCAGTGCTTTTTTCGAAACACTTGCCCCGGTGGCCCACGAGCATAGGGGCCCAATGCTGATCTGTGTATGTTAAGTGACTTGCAATAAAAAAAAATACTTTAAAAAAAGATAAGTGCTTTTTAAGTGCTTGTTTTGAAACATTCACGGTCACATAGTGCTTCTCACTGCGATCTGTTAGTGGTGCTTTTCGAAACAATGTAGCACCCATCTCAAACAAGCATTGGGAGGATGGGAGGGAGGGAAGGGGAGGGAGGGAGGAGAGAGGTGTGGAGGGAGGGGGGAAGGGGAGGGGGGAACGGGGGGAAGGGGAGGGAGAGGGGAGGGAGGGGGGATGGGATGGGGAAGGGGGGAGGGAGGGGGACCTCCCCTTTTCCCAGTACCCCTCTTTCCCCGTTGGGCCCGTCCTCGTAGGGTTTCCATTGTAACCGGGAGGAGGGGAGGGAGGGAGGAGGGAGGTGTGGAGGGAGGAGGGGAGGGGGGGAGGGGAGGGGGGAAGGGGGATGGAGAGGTTTAGGGGGGAGGGGGAGGGGGGAGGGGAGGGGGGAAGGGGAGGGAGGGGGACCTCCCCTTTTCCCAGTACCCCTCTTTCCCCGTTGGGCCCGTCCCCGTAGGGTTTCCTTTGTAACCAGAAGGGGGGGGGAGGGAGGGTGGAAGGAAGGGGGAGGGGGAGAGGGATGGAAGGGTGGAGGGAGGGGGGGGAAGGATGGAGGGAAGGAGGGAGGGGGGGGGAGTTAGGGGAGGAGGGGTGAGGGAGGTGGGGAGGGAGTTGGGGAGGAGGGGGGGAGGGAGTGGGGATGGAGGTGGGAAGGAGTGGGGAGGAAGTGGTTGAGGGGGGAAGGGGGGGAGGGAGGGAATAGGGGCCCCATGCTGATCTGTGTACGTTAAGTGACTGGCACAACTTTAAAAAACTGGCAGTTGCTTTTCGCAACAATGTTGCAACAATCTCACACAAGCATTGTGACGTCACAAGCTGAAGATGTAAATTTAAAACCGAGCTGATCTCTCATTGGTGCACGGGTGCCATTGTGACATCACGCGCTGAAGCCCCTTCAAGAAAAGGGTTAGAAATGAAAATTTATACTTTAATATCTCTCTAGCTTTAAAAAGGTAGCTTCAATTTGAACGAAAGTACTTACAATAGTTGCCCATGTTAATGGTGAATACGGCGGTACAAAAATCGTAGCGCTTTGGTGTACCGTCTGGGAGGAGTAGGGTTTGGCCCCTTCAAGAAAAGTGTTAGAAATGAAAATTTAAACTTTAATATCTCTCTAGCTTTAAAAAGGTAGCTTCAATTTGAACGAAAGTACTTACAATAGTTGCCCAGGTTAATGGTGAATACGGCGGTACAAAAATCGTAGCGCTTTGGTGTACCGTCTGGGAGGAGTAGGGTTTGTAAGTCATGGACAGAAATCTTCGGAATCTTCCGTATATACATACGGAATCTTCCGTATATACATACGGAATGTTGGACCGCAGAGTTTTAGTACTATATAGATAGACTAGACCAAGTTGGCCCGTTGGGCCCGTCCTCGTAGGGTTTCCATTGTAACCGGGAGGGGAGGAAAGGGGGAGGGTTGGGGGAGGGAAGGGGAGGGAGGAGGGGAGGGAGGGGGGAGGGGGGAGGGAGAGGGGAGGGAGGGGGGTAGGGGGGAGGGAGGGGGGAGACGGGGGGATGGGAGGGGGGGAGGGGGAAGGGAGGAGGGAAGGGGGGGGAGGGAGAGGGGAGGGAGGTGGGTAGGGGGGAGGGAGGGAGGGGGACCTCCCCTTTTCCCAGTACCCCTCTTTCCCCGTTGGGCCCGTCCTCGTAGGGTTTCCATTGTAACCGGGAGGAGGGGAGGGCGGGAAGGGGAGGGAGGGAGGACGGAGGTGTGGAGGGAGGAGGGGAGGGGAGGGAGGGGGGAGGGGAGGGAGGGGGGGAGTGGGGAGGGTGAGGGAGGGGGAGGGAGAGGGGAGGGGGGAGGGGAGGGAGAAGGGGGGAGGGAGGGGGGAGGGAGGGGGGTAGGGGGGAGGGGGGTAGGGGGGAGGGGAGGGGGAAGGGGGGAGGGAGGGGGACCTCCCCTTTTCCCAGTACTCCTCTTTCCCCGTTGGGCCCGTCCTCGTAGGGTTTCAATTGTAACCGGGAGGGGGGGGAGGGAGGGTGGAAGGAGGGGGGAGAGGGATGGAAGGGTGGAGGGAGGGGGGGAGGGATTGGGGAGGGAGGGGGGAGTTAGGGGGGAGGGGGGGAGGGAGTTGGGGAGGGAGGGGGAGGAGGGGGGGAGGGAGTGGGGATGGAGGTGGGAAGGAGGGGGGATGATGGGGTTGAGGGGGGAAGGGGGACCTCCCCTTTTCCCAGTACCCCTCTTTCCCCGTTGGGCCTGTCCTCATAGGGTTTCCATTGTAACCGGGAGGGGGGGAGGGAGGGAGGAGGGAGGTGTGGAGGGAGGAGGGGAGGGGGAGGGAGGGGGTGAGGGGAGGGGGGAAGGGGAGGGGGGAAGGGGGGAGGGGGTAGGGGGGAGGGAGTAGGGGGAGGGGAGGGAGGGGATCTCCCCTTTTCTCAGTACCCCTCTTTCCCCGTTGGGCTCGTCCCGTAGGGTTTCCATTGTAACCGGGAGGGGGGGAGGGAGGGTGGAAGGAGGGGGGAGGGGGAGAGGGATGGAAGGGTGGAGGGAGGGGGCAGGGAGTGGGGGAGGGTGGGATGGAGGGAAGGAGGGAGGGGGGGAGTTAGGGTCTGAGTGGTGATGGAGGTTGGGATTGAGGGGGGAGGGAGGGGGGGGGAGCGAGTGGGGATGGAGGTGGGAAGGTGGGGGGAGGAAGGGGTTGAGGGGGGAAGTGGAACCTCCCCTTTTCCCAGTACCCCTCTTTCCCCCACCACCATGCCCCCTCCGCAACGACCCCTGTTGCCCCCTCCCCAGTCCCCATTCTCAGACCCCCCCCCCCATTCTCTCTCTCCCCCAGACACACTCTCAGTGCTTTTTTCGAAACACTTGCCCCGGTGGCCCACGAGCATAGGGGCCCAATGCTGATCTGTGTATGTTAAGTGACTTGCAATAAAAAAAAATATTTTAAAAAAAGATAAGTGCTTTTTAAGTGCTTGTTTTGAAACATTCACGGTCACATAGTGCTTCTCACTGCGATCTGTTAGTGGTGCTTTTCGAAACAATGTAGCACCCATCTCAAACAAGCATTGGGAGGATGGGAGGGAGGGAAGGGGAGGGAGGGAGGAGAGAGGTGTGGAGGGAGGGGGGAAGGGGAACGGGGAACGGGGGGAAGGGGGAGGGAGAGGGGAGGGAGGGGGGGATCGGATGGGGGAAGGGGGGAGGGAGGGGGACCTCCCCTTTTCCCAGTACCCCTCTTTCCCCGTTGGGCCCGTCCTCGTAGGGTTTCCATTGTAACCGGGAGGAGGGGAGGGAGGGAGGAGGGAGGTGTGGAGGGAGGAGGGGAGGGGGGGAGGGGAGGGGGAGGGAGAGGGTTAGGGGGGAGGGGGGAGGGGGGAGGGGAGGGGGGAAGGGGGGGAGGGGGACCTCCCCTTTTCCCAGTACCCCTCTTTCCCCGTTGGGCCCGTCCCCGTAGGGTTTCCTTTGTAACCAGAAGGGGGGAGGGAGGGTGGAAGGAGGGGGGAGGGGGAGAGGGATGGAAGGGTGGAGGGCGGGGGGAGGGATGGAGGGAAGGAGGGAGGGGGGGAGTTAGGGGAGGAGGGGTGAGGGAGGTGGGGAGGGAGTTGGGGAGGAGGGGGGAGTGAGTGGGGATGGAGGTGGGAAGGAGTGGGGAGGAAGGGGTTGAGGGGGGAAGGGGGGGGAGGGAGGAAATTCAGAAATTCTTGATGAATGTTGGAACAAACATCCTAATACAGAAAAATTAATATCTTATATATATAATATCTTATTAGACAGTGACATTCCCTCCACGGACTTATACAGACAAAAATGGGAAAAAGAATTAAACCAAGTAATTACGAAAGATACTTGGGAAGAAAGTTTGCAACAGATATATCAGTGTTCACTAAACGCCAGACATTCTCTAATACAATTTAAAGTAATACATAGGTTACACTACTCAAAAACAAAACTACATAAAATTTTCCAAAATATCTCACCTAAATGTGATAAATGTCAACATTTAGAAGCTACATTATCTCATATGTATGTAAACTGTATAAAAATTAAAAAATTCTGGGTAAATATTTTTAGCATAATATCTAAAGTAACCAGCACACAATTGGACCCAGATCCAAAATTAATTATACTCGGAATATTAGAATTAAATCAAACATTTAGAACAATACAAAGAAACTTTATGGATTACAGTTTAATAACAGGAAAAAAATTAATTCTAAAATTTTGGAAAGGCCCTACGGTCCCCACAATCAAAATGTGGATTGGTGAAATGACGGAGACCTTAAACGTGGAAAGAATCAGATTTTCCCTGTTGGATAAACAGGAACTATTTATTGGAACATGGTCTCCTTTTATTGATTACTTAAAGGGTCAGAATGGTTCAGTACAGGAGCCTGACTAGCACTCGGACGAAAGAATGGATGAAATACTATACTTTGAAATGTACGAATATATCTCGAATGAAGTTGTTGTTATTTTAATAAATTTCTCCACTCTTCCTTAACTAACTTTGTCCTTATCTTTATAATTTGTTTTTGTTTTTGTTTTTATTTTGTTTCTCTCTCTTTCCCTTCTCTACTTCATCTATTTCTTTAGCTCTATCTAGTTTTAAAAAAAAAAGGGGGTAAAAGGTATTGGAGACAATATAATAATAATTGACAATAGTATCAATTTAAAAATGTATGACTGTAAAGATGTACCTATCTCCAATAAAAATTTATTTACAACAAGCTGAAGATGTAAATTTAAAACCGAGCTGATCTCTCATTGGTGCACGGGTGCCATTGTGCACGCGCTGAAGCCCCTTCAAGAAAAGGGTTAGAAATGAAAATTTATACTTTAATATCTCTCTAGCTTTAAAAGGTAGCTTCAATTTGAACGAAAGTACTTACAATAGTTGCCCATGTTAATGGTGAATATGGCGGTACAAAAATCGTAGCGCTTTGGTGTACCGTCTGGGAGGAGTAGGGTTTGTAAGTTATATGGACAGAACTCTTCGGAATCTTCCGTACATACACACATACATACGGAATGTTGGACCGCAGAGTTTTAGTAGTATACTAGACCGAGTGGGCCCGTTGGGCCCGTCCTCGTAGGGTTTCCATTGTAACCGGGAGGGGAGGAAAGGGGGAGGGTTGGGGGAGGGAAGGGGGAGGGAGGAGGGGAAGGGAGGGGGGGAGGGGAGGGGGAGGGAGAGGGGAGGGAGGGGGGTAGGGGGGACGGAGGGGGGAGAGGGGGGGATGGGAGGGGGGAGGGGAGGGGGGGAGGGAGGAGGGAAGGGGGGGAGGGAGAGGGGAGGGAGGTGGGTAGGGGGGAGGGAGGGAGGGGGACCTCCCCTTTTCCCAGTACTCCTCTTTCCCCGTTGGGCCCGTCCTCGTAGGGTTTCAATTGTAACCGGGAGGGGGGGAGGGAGGGTGGAAGGAGGGGGGAGAGGGATGGAAGGGTGGAGGGAGGGGGGGAGGGATTGGGGAGGGAGGGATGGAGGGAGGGGGGAGTTAGGGGGGAGGGGGGAGGGAGTTGGGGAGGGAGGGGGAGGAGGGGGGGAGGGAGTGGGGATGGAGGTGGGAAGGAGGGGGGATGAAGGGGTTGAGGGGGGAAGGGGGACCTCCCCTTTTCCCAGTACCCCTCTTTCCCCGTTGGGCCCGTCCTCATAGGGTTTCCATTGTAACCGGGAGGGGGGGAGGGAGGTGTGGAGGGAGGAGGGGAGGGGAGGGAGGGGGGGAGGGGAGGGGGGAAGGGGAGGGGGAAGGGGGTAGGGGGGAGGGGAGGGAGGGGGACCTCCCCTTTTCCCAGTACCCCTCTTTCCCCGTTGGGCCCGTCCCCGTAGGGTTTCTATTGTAACCGGGAGGGGGAGGGAGGATGGAAGGAGGGGGGAGGGGGAGAGGGATGGAAGGGTGGATTGATTGGGGGAGGGAGGGATGGAGGGAAGGAGGGAGGGGGGAGTTAGGGGGGAGGTTTGAGGGAGGTGGGGAGGGAGGGGGAGGGAGTTGGGGAGGGAGGGGGAGGAGGGGGGGAGGGAGTGGGGATGGAGGTGGGAAGGAAGGGGTTGAGGGGTGAAGGGGGACCTCCCCATTTTCCCAGTACCCCTCTTTCCCCCACCACCAAGCCCCCTCCGCAACGACCCCTGTTGTCCCCCCTCCCCAGTCCCCATTCTCAGACCCCCCCCCCCCATTCTCTCTCTCCCCCAGACACACTCCAAGTGCTGTTTCGCAACACTTGCCCCGGTGGCCCACGAGCATAGAGGCCCATGTTGATCTGTGTATGTTAAGTGACTTGCAATAAAAAGACTACTTGAAAACAGTGGTTTAAAGTGGTTTAAAGTGCTGTTTTTGCTACATTCGCGGTCATTTAGTGCTTCTCACGACCACGGTCATTTAGTGCTTCTCACTGCGATCTGTTAGTGGTGCTTTTCGAAACAATGTAGCACCCATCTCAAACAAGCATTGGGAGGATGGGAGGGAGGGAAGGGGAGGGAGGGAGGAGAGAGGTGTGGAGGGAGGAGGGGAGGGAGGGGAAGGGAGGGGGGAACGGGGGGAAGGGGGAGGGAGAGGGGGAGGGAGGGGGGATGTGGATGGGGGAAGGGGGGAGGGAGGGGGACCTCCCCTTTTCCCAGTACCCCTCTTTCCCGTTGGGCCCGTCCTCATAGGGTTTCCATTGTAACCGGGAGGGGGGGAGGGAGGTGTGGAGGGAGGTGTGGAGGGAGGAGGGGAGGGGAGGGAGGGGGGGAGGGGAGGGGGGGAAGGGGAGGGGGAAGGGGGGAGGGGGTAGGGGGGAGGGGAGGGAGGGGGACCTCCCCTTTTCCCAGTACCCCTCTTTCCCCGTTGGGCCCGTCCCGTAGGGTTTCTATTGTAACCGGGAGGGGGGAGGAGGATGGAAGGAGGGGGGAGGGGGGAGAGGGATGGAAGGGTGGATTGATTGGGGGAGGGAGGGATGGAGGGAAGGAGGGAGGGGGGGAGTTAGGGGGGAGGTTTGAGGGAGGTGGGAGGGAGGGGGAGGAGTTGGGGAGGGAGGGGGAGGAGGGGGGGAGGGAGTGGGGATGGAGGTGGGAAGGAAGGGGTTGAGGGGTGAAGGGGGACCTCCCATTTTCCAGTACCCCTCTTTCCCCACCACCAAGCCCCCTCCGCAACGACCCCTGTTGTCCCCCTCCCCAGTCCCCATTCTCAGACCCCCCCCCCCATTCTCTCTCTCCCCCAGACACACTCCAAGTGCTGTTTCGCAACACTTGCCCCGGTGGCCCACGAGCATAGAGGCCCCATGTTGATCTGTGTATGTTAAGTGACTTGCAATAAAAAAGACTACTTGAAAACAGTGGTTTAAAGTGGTTTAAAGTGCTGTTTTTGCTACATTCGCGGTCATTTAGTGCTTCTCACGACCACGGTCATTTAGTGCTTCTCACTGCGATCTGTTAGTGGTGCTTTTCGAAACAATGTAGCACCCATCTCAAACAAGCATTGGAGGATGGGAGGGAGGGAAGGGGAGGAGGGAGAGAGAGGTGTGGAGGGAGGAGGGGAGGGAGGGGAAGGGGAGGGGGGAACGGGGGAAGGGGGAGGGAGAGGGGAGGGAGGGGGGATGGGATGGGGGAAGGGGGGAGGGAGGGGGGACCTCCCCTTTTCCCAGTACCCCTCTCTTTCGCCGCGTTGGGCCCGTCCTCATAGGGTTTCCATTGTAACCGGGAGGGGGGGAGGGAGGTGTGGAGGGAGGTGTGGAGGGAGGAGGGGAGGGGGAGGGAGGGGGGGAGGGGAGGGGGGAAGGGGAGGGGGAAGGGGGGAGGGGGTAGGGGGGAGGGGAGGGAGGGGGACCTCCCCTTTTCCCAGTACCCCTCTTTCCCCGTTGGGCCCGTCCCCGTAGGGTTTCTATTGTAACCGGGAGGGGGGAGGGAGGATGGAAGGAGGGGGGAGGGGGAGAGGGATGGAAGGGTGGATTGATTGGGGGAGGGAGGGATGGAGGGAAGGAGGGAGGGGGGGAGTTAGGGGGGAGGTTTGAGGGAGGTGGGGAGGGAGGGGGAGGGAGTTGGGGGAGGGAGGGGGAGGAGGGGGGGAGGGAGTGGGGATGGAGGTGGGAAGGAAGGGGTTGAGGGGTGAAGGGGGACCTCCCATTTTCCCAGTACCCCTCTTTCCCCCACCACCAAGCCCCCTCCGCAACGACCCCTGTTGTCCCCCTCCCCAGTCCCCATTCTCAGACCCCCCCCCCCATTCTCTCTCTCCCCCAGACACACTCCAAGTGCTGTTTCGCAACACTTGCCCCGGTGGCCCACGAGCATAGAGGCCCCATGTTGATCTGTGTATGTTAAGTGACTTGCAATAAAAAAGACTACTTGAAAACAGTGGTTTAAAGTGGTTTAAAGTGCTGTTTTTGCTACATTCGCGGTCATTTAGTGCTTCTCACGACCACGGTCATTTAGTGCTTCTCACTGCGATCTGTTAGTGGTGCTTTTCGAAACAATGTAGCACCCATCTCAAACAAGCATTGGGAGGATGGGAGGGAGGGAAGGGGAGGGAGGGAGGAGAGAGGTGTGGAGGGAGGGAGGGAGGGAGGGGGAAGGGGAGGGGGGAACGGGGGGAAGGGGGGAGGGAGAGGGGAGGGAGGGGGGATGGGATGGGGGAAGGGGGGGAGGGAGGGGGACCTCCCCTTTTCCCAGTACCCCTCTTTCCCCGTTGGGCCCGTCCTCGTAGGGTTTCCATTGTAACCGGGAGGAGGGGAGGGAGGGAGGAGGAGGTGTGGAGGGAGGAGGGAAGGGAGGGGGGAAGGAGAGGGGAGGGAGAGGGGAGGGAGGCGGGTAGCGGGGGAGGGGGGGGGAGGGAGGGGGAGGGGGGAAGGGGGGAGGGATGGGAACCTCCCCTTTTCCAGTACCCCTCTTTCCCCGTTGGGCACGTCCTCGTAGGGTTTCCTTTGTAACCAGAAGGGGGGGAGGGAGGGTGGAAGGAGGGGGGAGGGGGAGAGGGATGGAAGGGTGGAGGGAGGGGGGAGGGATGGAGGGAAGGAGGGAGGGGGGGGAGTTAGGGGAGGAGGGGTGAGGGAGGTGGGGAGGGAGTTGGGAGGAGGGGGGGAGGGAGTGGGGATGGAGGTGGGAAGGAGTGGGGAGGAAGGGGTTGAGGGGGGAAGGGGGGGGGAGGGAGGAATAGGGGCCCCATGCTGATCTGTGTATGTTAAGTGACTCGCACAACTTTAAAAAACTGGCAGTTGCTTTTCGCAACAATGTTGCAAACCATCTCACACAAGCATTGTGACGTCACAAGCTGAAGACCTTGAAAAAAAGGTCAGAAAAAAATTATGTAAATTTAAAACCGAGCTGATCTCTCATTGGTGCACGGGTGCCATTGTGACATCACGCGCTGAAGCCCCTTCAAGAAAAGGGTTAGAAATGAGAAATTTTAACATTAATATCTCTCTAGCTTTAAAAAGGTAGCTTCAATTTGAACGAAAGTACTTACAATAGTTGCCCATGTTAATGGTGAATATGGGCGGTACAAAAATCGTAGCGCTTTGGTGTACCGTCTGGGAGGAGTAGGGTTTGTAAGTTATGGACAGAAATCTTCGGAATCTTCCGTACATACACACGGAATGTTTGCGTACATACACACGGAATGTTGGACCGCAGAGTTTTAGTATTATATAGACTAGACCGAGTGGGCCCTTGGGCCCGTCCTCGTAGGGTTTCCATTGTAACCGGGAGGGGAGAAAGGGGGAGGGTTGGGGGAGGGAAGGGGGAGGGAGGAGGGGAGGGAGGGGTGGAGGGGAGGGGGAGGGAGAGGGGAGGGAGGGGGGTAGGGGGAGGGAGGGGGTGGGGGGGGGATGGGAGGGGGGAGGGGAGGGGGGAAGGGAGGAGGGAAGGGGGGGAGGGAGAGGGGAGGGAGGTGGGTAGGGGTTAGGGAGGGAGGGGGACCTCCCCTTTTCCCAGTACCCCTCTTTCCCCGTTGGGCCCGTCCTCGTAGGGTTTCCATTGTAACCGGGAGGAGGGGAGGGCGGGAAGGGGGAGGGAGGGAGGAGGGAGGTGTGGAGGGAGGAGGGGAGGGGAGGGAGGGGGGAGGGGGGAGGGGGGAAGGGGGGAAGGGGGAGGGAGAGGGGAGGGAGGGGGGATGGGATGGGGGAAGGGGGGAGGGAGGGGGGAGGGAGGGGGACCTCCCCTTTTCCCAGTACTCCTCTTTCCCCGTTGGGCCCGTCCTGTAGGGTTTCAATTGTAACCGGGAGGGGGGGAGGGAGGGTGGAAGGAGGGGGGAGAGGGATGGAAGGGTGGAGGGAGGGAAGGAGGGATTGGGGAGGGAGGGATGGAGGGAGGGGGGAGTTAGGGGGGAGGGGGAGGGAGGGGGGAGGGAGTTGGGGAGGGAGGGGGGAGGAGGGGGGGAGGGAGTGGGGATGGAGGTGGGAAGGAGGGGGGATGAAAGGGTTGAGGGGGAAGGGGGACCTCCCCTTTTCCCAGTACCCCTCTTTCCCCGTTGGGCCCGTCCTCATAGGGTTTCCATTGTAACCGGGAGGGGGGGAGGGAGGGAGGAGGGAGGTGTGGAGGGAGGTGTGGAGGGAGGAGGGGAGGGGGAGGGAGGGGGGAGGGGGTAGGGGGGGGAGGGGAGGGAGGGGGACCTCCCCCTTTTCCCAGTACCCCTCTTTCCCCGTTGGGGCCCGTCCCCGTAGGGTTTCTATTGTAACCGGGAGGGGGGAGGGAGGGTGGAAGGAGGGGGGGAGGGGGAGAGGGATGGAAGGGTGGATTGGATTGGGGGAGGGAGGGATGGAGGGAAGGAGGGAGGGGGGGAGTTAGGGGGGAGGTTTGAGGGAGGTGGGGAGGGAGGGGGAGGGAGTTGGGGAGGGAGGGGGAGGAGGGGGGGAGGGAGTGGGGATGGAGGTGGGAAGGAAGGGGTTGAGGGGTGAAGGGGGACCTCCCATTTTCCCAGTACCCCTCTTTCCCCCACCACCAAGCCCCCTCCGCAACGACCCCTGTTGTCCCCCTCCCCAGTCCCCATTCTCAGACCCCCCCCCATTCTCTCTCTCCCCCAGACACACTCCAAGTGCTGTTTCGCAACACTTGCCCCGGTGGCCCACGAGCATAGAGGCCCCATGTTGATCTGTGTATGTTAAGTGACTTGCAATAAAAAAGACTACTTGAAAACAGTGGTTTAAAGTGGTTTAAAGTGCTGTTTTTGCTACATTCGCGGTCATTTAGTGCTTCTCACGACCACGGTCATTTAGTGCTTCTCACTGCGATCTGTTAGTGGTGCTTTTCGAAACAATGTAGCACCCATCTCAAACAAGCATTGGGAGGATGGGAGGGAGGGAAGGGGAGGGAGGGAGGAGAGAGGTGTGGAGGGGAGGAGGGGAGGGAGGGGGAAGGGGAGGGGGGGAACGGGGGGAAGGGGGGAGGGAGAGGGGAGGGAGGGGGGATGGGATGGGGAAGGGGGGAGGGAGGGGGACCTCCCCTTTTCCCAGTACCCCTTTTTCCCGTTGGGCCCGTCCTCGTAGGGTTTCCATTGTAACCGGGTGGAGGGGAGGGAGGGAGGAGGGAGGTGTGGAGGGAGGAGGGGAGGGGGGGAGGGGAGGGGGGAAGGGGGAGGGAGAGGGTTATGGGGGAGGGGGATGGGGGAGGGGGTAAGGGGAGGTTGGGGGACCTCCCCTTTTCCCAGTACCCCTCTTTCCCCGTTGGGTCCGTCCCCGTAGGGTTTCCTTTGTAACCAGAAGGGGGGGAGGGAGGGTGGAAGGAGGGGGGAGGGGAGAGGGATGGAAGGGTGGAGGGAGGGGGGGAGGGATGGAGGGAAGGAGGGAGGGGGGGGGAGTTAGGGGAGGAGGGGTGAGGGAGGTGGGGAGGGAGTTGGGGAGGAGGGGGGGAGGGAGTGGGGATGGAGGTGGGAAGGAGTGGGGGAGGAAGGGGTTGAGGGGAGGAGGGGGGGAGGGAGGGAATAGGGGCCCCATGCTGATCTGTGTATGTTAAGTGACTCGCACAACTTTAAAAAACTGGCAGTTGCTTTTCGCAACAATGTTGCAAACCATCTCACACAAGCATTGTGACGTCACAAGCTGAAGACCTTGAAAAAAAAGGTCAGAATTTTTTTTATGTAAATTTAAAACCGAGCTGATCTCTCATTGGTGCACGGGTGCCATTGTGACATCACGCGCTGAAGCCCCTTCAAGAAAAGGGTTAGAAATGAGAAATTTTAACTTTAATATCTCTCTAGCTTTAAAAAGGTAGCTTCAATTTGAACGAAAGTACTTACAATAGTTGCCCATGTTAATGGTGAATACGGCGGTACAAAAATCGTAGCGCTTTGGTGTTCCGTCTGGGAGGAGTAGGGTTTGTAAGTTATGGACAGAAATCTTCGGAATCTTCCGTACATACATACGGAATCTTCCGTATATACATACGGAATGTTGGACCGCAGAGTTTTAGTAGTATACTAGACCGAGTGGGCCCGTTGGGCCCGTCCTCGTAGGGTTTCCATTGTAACCGGGAGGGGAGGAAAGGGGGAGGGTTGGGGGAGGGAAGGGGGAGGGAGGAGGGGAGGGAGGGGGGGGAGGGGAGGGGGGGAGGGGGGAGGGAGAGGGGAGGGAGGGGGGTAGGGGGGAGGGAGGGGGAGAGGGGGGATGGGAGGGGGGAGGGGGAAGGGAGGAGGGAAGGGGGGGAGGGAGAGGGGAGGGAGGTGGGTAGGGGGGAGGGAGGGAGGGGGACCTCCCCTTTTCCCAGTACCCCTCTTTCCCCGTTGGGCCCGTCCTCGTAGGGTTTCCATTGTAACCGGGAGGAGGTGAGGGCGGGAAGGGGGAGGGAGGGAGGAGGGAGGTGTGGAGGGAGGAGGGGAGGGGAGGGAGGGGGGAGGGGGGGGGGGAGGGAGGGGGAGGGAGAGGGGAGGGAGGAGGGGATTGAGGGGGACCTCCCCTTTTCCCAGTACTCCTCTTTCCCCGTTGGGCCCGTCCTCGTAGGGTTTCAATTGTAACCGGGAGGGGGGGGAGGGAGGGTGGAAGGAGGGGGGAGAGGGATGGAAGGGTGGAGGGAGGGGGGGAGGGATTGGGGAGGGAGGGATGGAGGGAAGGAGGGAGGGGGGGAGTTAGGGGGGAGGGGGGAGGGAGGGGGAGGGAGTTGGGGAGGGGGAGGAGGGGGGGAGGGAGTGGGGATGGAGGTGGGAAGGAGGGGGGGTGAAGGGGTTGAGGGGGGAAGGAGGACCTCCCTTTTCCCAGTACCCCTCTTTCCCCGTTGAGCCCGTCCTCATAGGGTTTCCATTGTAACCGGGAGGGGGGGAGGGAGGGAGGAGGGAGGTGTGGAGGGAGGAGGGGAGGGGGAGGGAGGGGGGGGAGGGGAGGGGGAAGGGGAGGGGGGAAGGGAGGGAGGGGGATCTCCCCTTTTCCAGTACCCCTCTTTCCCCGTTGGGCCCGTCCCCGTAGGGTTTCCATTGTAACCGGGAGGGGGGAGGGAGGGTGGAAGGAGGGGGGGAGGGGGAGAGGGATGGAAGGGTGGAGGGAGGGGGGAGGGAGTGCGGGAGGGTGGGATGGAGGGAAGGAGGGAGGGGGGGGAGTTAGTGGCTGAGTGGTGATGGAGGTTGGGATTGAGGGGGGAGGGAGGGGGGGAGCGAGTGGGGATGGAGGTGGGAAGGAGGGGGGGAGGAAGGGGTTGAGGGGGGAAGTGGAACCTCCCCTTTTCCCAGTACCCCTCTTTCCCCCACCACCAAGCCCCTCCGCAACGACCCCTGTTGTCCCCCTCCCCAGTCCCCCATTCTCAGACCCCCCCCCCATTCTCTCTCTCCCCCAGACACACTCTCAGTGCTTTTTTCGAAACACTTGCCCGGTGGCCCACGAGCATAGGGGCCCAATGCTGATCTGTGTATGTTAAGTGACTTGCAATAAAAAAAAATACTTTAAAAAAAGATAAGTGCTTTTTAAGTGCTTGTTTTGAAACATTCGCGGTCGCATAGTGCTTCTCACTGCGATCTGTTAGTGGTGCTTTTCGAAACAATGTAGCACCCATCTCAAACAAGCATTGGGAGGATGGGAGGGAGGGAAGGGGGGGGGAGGGAGGAGAGAGGTGTGGAAGGAGGAGGGGAGGGAGGGGGGAAGGGGAGGGGGGAACGGGGGGGGAGGGAGAGGGGAGGGAGGGGGGATGGGATGGGGGAAGGGGGGAGGGAGGGGGGACCTCCCCTTTTCCCAGTACCCCTCTTTCCCGTTGGGCCCGTCCTCGTAGGGTTTCCATTGTAACCGGGAGGAGGGAGGGAGGGAGGAGGGAGGTGTGGAGGGAGGAGGGGAGGGGGGGAGGGGAGGAGGGGAGGGAGAGGGTTAGGGGGGAGGGGGAGGGGGGAGGGGAGGGGGGAAGGGGAGGGAGGGGGACCTCCCCTTTTCCCAGTACCCCTCTTTCCCGTTGGGCCCGTCCCCGTAGGGTTTCCTTTGTAACCAGAAGGGGGGGGAGGGAGGGTGGAAGGAGGGGGGAGGGGGGAGAGGGATGGAAGGGTGGAGGGCGGGGGGGAGGGATGGAGGGAAGGAGGGAGGGGGGGAGTTAGGGGAGGAGGGGTGAGGGAGGTGGGCAGGGAGTTGGGGAGGAGGGGGGGGAGGAAGGAGGGGGAGGGGGAGAGGGATGGAAGGGTGGAGGGAGGGGGGGGAGGGATGGAGGGAAGGAGGGAGGGGGGGAGTTAGGGGAGGAGGGGTGAGGGAGGTGGGGAGGGAGTTGGGGAGGAGGGAGTGGGGATGGAGGTGGGAAGGAGTGGGGAGGAAGGGGATGAGGGGGGAAGGGGGGAGGGAGGGAATAGGGGCCCCATGCTGATCTGTGTATGTTAAGTGACTTGCACAACTTTAAAAAACTGGCAGTTGCTTTTCGCAACAATGTTGCAACTATCCTCACACAAGCATTGTGACGTCACAAGCTGAAGACCTTGAAAAAAAAGGTCAGAAAAAAAAATCAAGTAAATTTAAAACCGAGCTGATCTCTCATTGGTGCACGGGTGCCATTGTGACATCACGCGCTGAAGCCCCTTCAAGAAAAGGGTTAGAAATGAAAATTTAAACTTTAATATCTCTCTAGCTTTAAAAAGGTAGCTTCAATTTGAACGAAAGTACTTACAATAGTTGCCCATGTTAATGGTGAATATGGCGGTACAAAAATCGTAGCGCTTTGGCGTACCGTCTAGGAGGAGTAGGGTTTGTAAGTTAAGCGTCAAGGAAAGACGCTTCGGAATCTTCCGTACATACACACGGAATGTTTGCGTACATACACACGGAATGTTGGACCGCAGAGTTTTAGTAGTATATAGATAGACTAGACCAAGTGGGCCCGTTGGGCCCGTCCTCGTAGGGTTTCCATTGTAACCGGGAGGGTAGGAAAGGGGGAGGGTTGGGGGAGGGAAGGGGGAGGGAGGAGGGGAGGGAGGGGGGGAGGGGAGGGGGGAGGGAGAGGGGAGGGAGGGGGTAGGGGGGAGGGAGGGGGGAGAGGGGGGGATGGGAGGGGGGAGGGGAGGGGGGAAGGGAGGAGGGAAGGGGGGAGGGAGAGGGGGGAGGGTGGGTAGGGGGGAGGGAGGGAGGGGGACCTCCCCTTTTCCCAGTACCCCCCTCTTTCCCCGTTGGGCCCGTCCTCGTAGGGTTTCCATTGTAACCGGGAGGAGGGGAGGGCGTGAAGGGGGAGGGAGGGAGGAGGGAGGTGTGGAGGGAGGAGGGGAGGGGAGGGAGGGGGGAGGGGAGGGAGGGGGGTAGGGGGGAGGGGGAGGGAGGGGGAGGGAGAGGGGATGGGGGAGGGGAGGGGGAAGGGGGGAGGGAGGGGGACCTCCCCTTTTCCCAGTACTCCTCTTTCCCCGTTGGGTCCTCGTAGGGTTTCCATTGTAACCGGGAGGGGGGGAGGAGGGAGGAGGGAGGTGTGGAGGGAGGAGGGGAGGGGGAGGGAGGGGAGGGGGAGGGGGAAGAGAGGTAGGGGGGAGGGGAGGGAGGAGGGGAGGGAGGGGAACTCCCCTTTTCCTAGTACCCCTCTTTCCCCGTTGGGCCCGTCCCCGTAGGGTTTCCATTGTAACCGGGAGGGGGGGGAGGGAGGGTGGAAGGAGGGGGAGAGGGGTGGAAGGGGTGGAGGGAGGGGGGGAGGGAGTGGGGGAGGGTCGGATGGAGGGAAGGGTGAGTTAGGGGCTGAGTGGTGATGGAGGTTGGGATTGAGGGGGGAGAGAGTGGGGATGGAGGTGGGAAGGAGGGGGGAGGAAGAGGTTGAGGGGGAAGTGGGACCTCCCCTTTTCCCAGTACCCCTCTTTCCCCCACCACCAAGCCCCCACCGCAACGAACCCTGTTGTCCCCCTACCCAGTCCCCCATTCTCAGACCTCCCCCCATTCTCTTGGAATAAAAAAAAATACTTTAAAAAAAAAAGTGCTTTTTAATTGCTTGTTTTGAAACATTCGCGGTTAAGTGCTTTTTTAAAAAACATTCGCGGTTAAGTGCTGGTTTTGAAACATTCGCGGCTACTTAGTGCTTCTGTCAGTTGCTTTTCGAGGGAGGGAGTAGGGAGGTGTGGAGGGGGGAGGGAGGGGGGAGGGAGGGGGGGAGGGGAGGGGGAAGGGGGGGAGGGAGAGGGGAGGGAAGGGGGGTAGGGGGGAGGGGGAGGAGGGGGGAGGGGGGAAGGGGAGGGAGGGGGGAAGGGGTGGGGGAGGGAGGGGGGGAGGGAGAAGGGAGGGAGGGGGGAGTGAGGGGGGAGGGAGGGGAACCTCCCATTTTCCCAGTACCCTCTTTCCCCATTGGGCCCGTCCTCGTAGGGTTTCCATTGTAACCGGGAGGAGGGGAGGGAGGGTGGAAGGAGGGGGGAGGGGGAGAGGGATGGAATGGTGGAGGGAGGGGGGAGGGAGTGGGGGAGGGTGGGATGGAGGGAAGGAGGGAGGGGGGGAGTTAGGGGCTGAGTGGTGAAGGAGGTTGGGATTGAGGGGGGAGGGAGGGGGGGGAGGGAGTGGGGATGGAGGTGGGAAGGAGGGGGAGGAAGGGGTTGAGGGGGGAAGTGGGACCTCCCCTTTTCCCAGTACCCCTCTTTCCCCCACCACCAAGCCCCCTCCGCAACGACCCCTGTTGTCCCCAGTCCCCATTCACAGACCCCCCCATTCTCTCTCTCCCCCATACACACTCTCAGTGCTTTTTTGGAAACATTCGCGGTCACATAGTGCTTCTCACTGTAGCACCCATCTCAAACAAGCATTGGGAGGATGGGAGGGAGGGAAGGGGAGGGAGGGAGGAGGGAGGTGTGGAGGGAGGAGGGGAGGGAAGGGGGGAAGGGGAGGGGGGGAAGGGGGGAAGGGGGAGGGAGAGGGGAGGGAGGGGGGGATGGGATGGGGGAAGGGGGGGAGGGAGGGGGACCTCCCCTTTTCCAGTACCCCTCTTTCCCCGTTGGACCCGTCCTCGTAGGGTTTCCATTGTAACCGGGAGGAGGGGAGGGAGGGAAGGGGGAGGAGGGAGGAGTTAGGAGAGGAGGGGTGAGGGAGGTGGGGAGGGAGTTGGGGAGGAGGGGGGGAGTGAGTGGGGATGGAGGTGGGAAGGAGTGGGGAGGAAGGGGTTGGGGGGGGAAGGGGGGGGGAGGGAGGAATAGGGGCCCCATGCTGATCTGTGTATGTTAAGTGACTGGCACAACTTTAAAAAACTGGCAGTTGCTTTTCGCAACAATGTTGCAACCCTCTCACACAAGCATTGTGACGTCACAAGCTGAAGACCTTGGAAAAAAAAGTAGTAAATTTAAAGTAGTAAACACCCAATAGCAGCCGCTTGTCCATCGCGAGCTGATCTCTCATTGGTGCACGGTTGCCATTGTGACATCACGCGCTGAAGCCCCTTCAAGAAAAGGGTTAGAAATGAGAAATTTTAACTTTAATATCTCTCTAGCTTTAAAAAGGTAGCTTCAATTTGAACGAAAGTACTTACAATAGTTGCCCATGTTAATGGTGAATACGGCGGTACAAAAATCGTAGCGCTTTGGTGTACCGTCTGGGAGGAGTAGGGTTTGGCCCCTTCAAGAAAAGTGTTAGAAATGAAAATTTAAACTTTAATATCTCTCTAGCTTTAAAAAGGTAGCTTCAATTTGAACGAAAGTACTTACAATAGTTGCCCATGTTAATGGTGAATATGGCGGTACAAAAATCGTAGCGCTTTGGTGTACCGTCTGGGAGTAGTAGGGTTTGTAATTTATGGACAGAAATCTTCGGAATCTTCCGTACATACACACGGAATCTTCCGTATATACATACGGAATGTTGGACCGCAGAGTTTTAGTAGTATACTAGACCGAGTGGGCCCGTTGGGCCCGTCCTCGTAGGGTTTCCATTGTAACCGGGTGGATGGGAGGGAGGGAAGTGGGAGGGAGGGGGGGAGGGGAGGGTGGAGTGGAGGGGGGAGGGGAGGGGGAAGGAGGGGAGGGGGATGGGGAGGGAGAGGGGAGGGAGGGGGTGGGGGGAGGGTCTATTTTACTGTAAAATAAACAGCGTTCTTTGTTGAAAAGGAAATAAACTTATCTATAGAGCATCAGCTTTTTTAAAATAAATAAAATCAAACTTAATGAAAATCACATTCCTCATTTTAAATAAATGTCTTTGTTATAAATGAAATCAAACAGCGGGAGAGGCGACGGCGACTACACCTCCCGGCGGTCAGCGCTGCTGGGACGGGAGGGAGGGAGGGATGAGGGAGGGAGGAGAGTGGGGAGGGAGGGGTACCTCCCCTTTTCCCAGTACTCTTCTTTCCCAAACCACCAAGCCCCCTGTTGTTCCCCTCCCCAGTCCCCATTCTCAGACCCCCCCATTCTCTCTCCCCCAGATACACTCTCACTCTCCCCCCCCCTTTCCCCAGCACACCCCTTTCCCCGTTGGGCCCGTCCTCGTAGGGTTTCCATTGTAACCGTGAGGCAGGGAGGGAGGGGGGAGGGAGGGAAGAGGGAGGTGTGGAGGGAGGAGGGGAGGGGAGGGAGGGGGAGGGGGGAAGGGGGGAGGTGGAGGGAGGGGGGAGGGAGAGGGGGAGGGGTGGGGGGAAGGGGTGAGGGTGGAAGGGGGAGGGAGGGGGACCTCCCCTTTTCCCAGTACCCCTCTTTCCCCGTTGTGCCCGTCCTCGTAAGGTTTCCATTGTAACCGGGAGGGGAGTGGGGGGGAGGGAAGGGAGGAGGGAGGTGTGGAGGGGGAGGGGAGGGGGAGGGGGGAAGGGGGAAGGGGGAGGGAGAGGGGAGGGAGGGGTTAGGGAGGGGGGAAGGGGGGAGGGAGGTGGACCACCCGTTTTCCCAGTACCCCTCTTTCCCCGTTGGGCCCGTCGTCGTAGGGTTTCCATTGTAACCGGGAGGAGGGGAGGTAGGGAAGGGGGAGGGAGGGAGGAGGGAGGTGTGGAGGGAGGAGGGGAGGGGGAGGGAGGAGGGGAGGGGGAGGGAGGGGGAAGGGGGGGGAGGGAGAGGGGAGGGAGGGGGGTAGGGGGGAGGGAGGGGGTGAGGGAGGGGGACGTCCCCTTTTCCCAGTACCCCTCTTTCCCCGTTGGGCCCGTCCTCGTAGGGTTTCCATTTTAACCGGGAGGAGGGGAGGGAGGGAAGGGGGAGGGAGGGAGGAGGGAGGTGTGGAGGGAGGAGGGGAGGGGGAGGGAGGGGGGAGGGGAGGGGGGAGGGAGAGGGGGAGGGGGAGGGAGGGAGGGTGTAAGGGGGAGGGAGGGGGACCTCCCCTTTTCCCAGTACCCCTCTTTCCCCGTTGGGCCCGTCCTCGTAGGGTTTCCATTGTAACCGGGAGGAGGGGGGGGAGGGAAGGGGAGGGAGGGATGTGCAGTACTTTGGTCAACGTGGGTTGTTTTTAAATGTGCTATACAAATAAAAGTGACTTGACTTGACTTGACTTGACTTGCAATAACAAAAAAGACTTCTTGGAAGCTTTTCGAAACAATGTAGCCGTCACAAGCTGAAAACTAAATCCTTGCTGAAAACTAAATCCTTTTCTGGAAACTTTTGGAAACAAATGTAGCCCCTTGAAGAAAAGGGTTAGAAATGAAAATTTAAACTTTAATATCTCTCTAGCTTTAAAAAGGTAGCTTCAATTTGAACGAAAGTACTTACAATAGTTGCCCAGGTTAATTGTGAATACGGCGGTACAAAAATCGTAGCGCTTTGGTGTACCGTCTTGGAGGAGTAGGGTTTGTAAGTTAAACTTCCGTACATACACACATACATCCCTACATACGAACGCAGAGTTTTAGTATTATATATAGATAGATAGATAGATAGATAGATAGATAGATAGATAGATAGATAGACTAGACCGAGTGGGCCCGTTGGGCCCGTCCTCGTAGGGTTTCCATTGTAACCGGGAGGGGAGGAAAGGGGAAGGGTTGGGGGAGGGAAGGGGGAGGGAGGAGGGGAGGGAGGGGGGGAGGGGAGGGGGGGAGGGGGGAGGGAGAGGGGAGGGAGGGGGTAGGGGGGAGGGAGGGGGGAGAGGGGGGGATGGGAGGGGGAGGGGGGAAGGGAGGAGGGAAGGGGGGGAGGGAGAGGGGAGGGAGGTGGGTAGGGGGAGGGAGGGAGGGGGACCTCCCCTTTTCCCAGTACCCCTCTTTCCCCGTTGGGCCCGTCCTCGTAGGGTTTCCATTGTAACCGGGAGGAGGGGAGGGCGGGAAGGGGGAGGGAGGGAGGAGGGAGGAGTGGAGGGAGGAGGGGAGGGGAGGGGAGGGAGGGGGAGGGGAGGGAGGGGGGTAGGGGGGAGGGGGAGGGAGAGGGGAGGGGGGAGGGGAGGGGGAAGGGGGGAGGGAGGGGGACCTCCCCTTTTCCCAGTACTCCTCTTTCCCCGTTGGGCCCGTCCTCGTAGGGTTTCAATTGTAACCGGGAGGGGGGGAGGGAGGGTGGAAGGAGGGGGGAGAGGGATGGAAGGGTGGAGGGAGGGGGGGAGGGATTGGGGAGGGAGGGAAGGAGGGAGGGGGGAGTTAGGGGGGAGGGGGGAGGGAGTTGGGGAGGGAGGGGGAGGAGGGGGGGACGGAGTGGGGATGGAGGTGGGAAGGAGGGGGGATGAAGGGGTTGAGGGGGGAAGGGGGACCTCCCCTTTTCCCAGTACCCCTCTTTCCCCGTTGGGCCTGTCCTCATACGGTTTCCATTGTAACCGGGAGGGGGGGAGGGAGGGAGGAGGGAGGTGTGGAGGGAGGAGGGGAGGGGGAGGGGAGGGGGGAAGGGGAGGGGGGAAGGGGTAGGGGGAGGGGAGGGAGGGGGATCTCCCCTTTTCCCAGTACCCCTCTTTCCCCGTTGGGCTCGTCCCCGTAGGGTTTCCATTGTAACTGGGAGGGGGGGAGGGAGGGTGGAAGGAGGTGGGAGGGGGAGAGGGATGGAAGGGTGGAGGGAGGGGGCAGGGAGTGGGGAGGGTGGGATGGAGGGAAGGAGGGAGGGGGGATGGGATGGGGGAAGGGGGGAGGGAGGGGGACCTCCCCTTTTCCCAGTACCCCTCTTTCCCCGTTGGGCCCGTCCTCGTAGGGTTTCCATTGTAACCGGGAGGAGGGGAGGGAGGGAAGGGGGAGGGAGGGAGGAGTTAGGGGAGGAGGGGTGAGGGAGGTGGGGAGGGAGTTGGGGAGGAGGGGGGGAGGGAGTGGGGATGGAGGTGGGAAGGAGTGGGGAGGAAGGGGTTGAGGGGGGAAGGGGGGAGGGAGGGAATAGGGGCCCCATGCTGATCTGTGTATGTTAAGTGACTTGCACAACTTTAAAAAACTGGCAGTTGCTTTTCGCAACAATGTTGCAACCATCTCACACAAGCATTGTGACGTCACAAGCTGAAGACCTTGAAAAAAAAGGTCAGAATAAAATTTATGTAAATTTAAAAACGAGCTGATCTCTCATTGGTGCACGGGTGCCATTGTGACATCACGCGCTGAAGTCCCTTCAAGAAAAGGGTTAGAAATGAAAATTTAAACTTTAATATCTCTCTAGCTTTAAAAAGGTAGCTTCAATTTGAACGAAAGTACTTACAATAGTTGCCCAGGTTAATGGTGAATACGGCGGTACAAAAATCGTAGCGCTTTGGTGTACCGTCTGGGAGGAGTAGGGTTTGTAAGTTATGGACAGAAACTCTTCGGAATCTTCCGTACATACAAATATACATACATACATACGGAATGTTGGACCGCAGAGTTTTAGTAGTATACTAGACCAAGTGGGCCCGTTGGGCCCGTCCTCGTAGGGTTTCCATTGTAACCGGGAGGGGAGGAAAGGGGGAGGGTTGGGGGAGGGAAGGGGGAGGGAGGAGGGGAGGGAGGGGGGGAGGGGAGGGGGGAGGGGGGAGGGAGAGGGGAGGGAGGGGGGTAGGGGGGAGGGAGGGGGGAGAGGGGTGGATGGGAGGGGGGAGGGGAGGGGGAAGGGAGGAGGGAAGGGGGGGAGGGAGAGGGGAGGGAGGTGGGTAGGGGGGAGGGAGGGAGGGGGACCTCCCCTTTTCCCAGTACCCCTCTTTCCCCGTTGGGCCCGTCCTCGTAGGGTTTCCATTGTAACCGGGAGGAGGGGAGGGAGGGAGGAGGGAGGTGTGGAGGGAGGAGGGGAGGGGGGAGGGGAGGGGGGAAGGGGGAGGGAGAGGGTTAGGGGGGAGGGGGAGGGGGGAGGGGAGGGGGGAAGGGGAGGGAGGGCGACCTCCCCTTTTCCCAGTTCCCCTCTTTCCCCGTTGGGCCCGTCCCCGTAGGGTTTCCTTTGTAACCAGAAGGGGGGGAGGGAGGGTGGAAGGAGGGGGGAGGGGGAGAGGGATGGAAGGGTGGAGGGAGGGGGGGAGGGATGGAGGGAAGGAGGGAGGGGGGGAGTTAGGGTAGGAGGGGTGAGGGAGGTGGGGAGGGAGTTGGGGAGGAGGGGGGGAGGGAGTGGGGATGGAGGTGGGAAGGAGTGGGGAGGAAGGGGTTGAGGGGGGAAGGGGGGAGGGAGGGAATAGGGGCCCCATGCTGATCTGTGTATGTTAAGTGACTTGCACAACTTTAAAAAACTGGCAGTTGCTTTTCGCAACAATGTTGCAACCATCTCGCACAAGCATTGTGACGTCACAAGCTGAAGACCTTGAAAAAAAAGGTCAGAAAAAAATTATGTAAATTTAAAACCGAGCTGATCTCTCATTGGTGCACGGGTGCCATTGTGACATCACGCGCTGAAGCCCCTTCAAGAAAAGGGTTAGAAATGAAAATTTAAACTTTAATATCTCTCTAACTTTAAAAAGGTAGCTTCAATTTGAACGAAAGTACTTACAATAGTTGCTCAGGTTAATGGTGAATATGGCGGTACAAAAATCGTAGCGCTTTGGCGTACCGTCTAGGAGGAGTAGGGTTTGTAAGTTAAGCGTCAAGCAAAGACGCTTCGGAATCTTCCGTACATACACACGGAATGTTTGCGTACATACACACGAACGCAGAGTTTTAGTAGTATATAGACTAGACCAAGTGGGCCCGTTGGGCCCGTCCTCGTAGGGTTTCCATTGTAACCGGGAGGGGAGGAAAGGGGGAGGGTTGGGGGAGGGAAGGGGGAGGGAGGAGGGGAGGGAGGGGAGGGGGGGAGGGAGAGGGGAGGGAGGGGGGTAGGGGGAGGGAGGGGGGAGAAGGGGGGATGGGAGGGGGGAGGGGAGGGGGAAGGGAGGAGGGAAGGGGGGGAGGGAGAGGGGAGGGAGGTGGGTAGGGGGGAGGGAGGGAGGGGGACCTCCCCTTTTCCCAGTACCCCTCTTTCCCCGTTGGGCCCGTCCTCGTAGGGTTCCATTGTAACCGGGAGGAGGGGAGGGCGGGAAGGGGGAGGGAGGGAGGAGGGAGGTGTGGAGGGAGGAGGGGAGGGGAGGGAGGGGGGAGGGGAGGGAGGGGGGTAGGGGGGAGGGGGAGGGAGGGGAGGGAGAGGGGAGGGGGGAGGGGAGGGGAAGGGGGGGAGGGAGGGGGACCTCCCCTTTTCCCAGTACTCCTCTTTCCCCGTTGGGCCCGTCCTCGTAGGGTTTCCATTGTAACCGGGAGGAGGGGAGGGAGGGAAGGGGGAGGGAGGGAGGAGGGAGGTGTGGAGGGAGGAGGGGAGGGGGAGGGAGGGGAGGGGGAAGGGGGGAGGGGGGAGTGAGGGGGTAGGGGTGAGGGGGAGGGAGGGGGGAGGGAGGGGGAGAGGGGAGGGGGGGTAGGGGGGGAGGGGGAGGGAGGGGGGAGGGAGGGGAGAGGAGAGGGGGGAGAGGAGAGGGGGGAGGGAGAGGGGGGAGAGGAGAGGGGAGAGGAGAGAGGGGAGGAGGAGAGGGGGGAGAGGAGAGGGGAGAGGAGAGGGGAGAGGGGGGGAGAGGAGAGGGGGGAGAGGAGAGGGGAGAGGAGAGGGGAGAGGAGGGAGAGGAGAGGGGGGAGAGGAGAGGGGGGAGAGGAGAGGGGGAGAGGAGAGGAGAGGGGGGGAGAGAGGAGAGGAGAGGGGGGGAGAGAGGAGAGGTGTCTATTTTACTTTAAAATAAACAGCATTCTTTGTTGAAAAAGAAATTAATCTTATCTATAGAGCAGAAGCGGGAGAGGCGACGGCGACTACACTTCCCGGCGGTCAGCGCTGCGGGGAAGGGAGGGAGGGAGGGATGAGGTAGGGAGGAGAGGAGAGTGGGGAGGGAGGGAGGGGGGAGAGGGGAGGAGAGGGGGAGGGAGGGTGTAAGGGAGGGGGGAAGGGGGGGAAGGGAGGGGAAAGGGAGGGGGAAGGGAGGGGGAGGGGGAGGGAAGGGGGAGAGGAGAGGGGGGGAGAGGAGAGGGGGGAGAGGAGAGGGGGAGAGGAGAGGGGGGGAGAGGAGAGGGGGGGAGAGGAGGGGGGATAGGAGGGGGGGAGAGGAGGGGGGGTGGAAGGGGGCAGAGGTGGGGGGAAGGGGAGGGAGAGGGGAGGGGAGGGGAGGGGGGAGGGGAGGGGGGAGGGGGTGGGAGGGAGGGGGGAAGGGGAGGGGGGAAGGGGGAGGGGGGAAGGGGGAGGGGGGAGGGGGACCTCCCCTTTTCCCAGTACCCCTCTTTCCCCGTTGGGCCCGTCCTCGTAGGGTTTCCATTGTAACCGGGA
The DNA here is from genome assembly GCF_053455715.1 of Rhinoraja longicauda. NCBI lineage: Eukaryota > Metazoa > Chordata > Chondrichthyes > Rajiformes > Arhynchobatidae > Rhinoraja > Rhinoraja longicauda. The sequence goes on along the minus strand of NW_027601887.1, from coordinate 7,176 downwards.
GGAGGGGAGGGAGGGAAGGGGGAGGGAGGGAGGAGGGAGGAGTGGAGGGAGGAGGGGAGGGTGAGGGAGGGGGGGAGGGGGGAAGGGGGGGAGGGGGAGTGAGGGGGTAGGGGTGAGGGGGAGGGAGGGGGGAGGGAGGGGGAGGGAGGGGGAGAGGGGAGGGGGGTAGGGGGGGAGGTGGAGGGAGGGGGAGGGAGGGGGGAAGGGGGGAGGGGGAGGGAGAGGGGAAGGGGGGGAGGGGGAGGGAGGGAGGGGGAGAGGGGAGGGGGGGTAGGGGGGGAGGGGGAGGGAGGGGGAAGGGGGGAGGGAGAGGGGAAGGGGGGGAGGGGGAGGGAGGGGCGAGGTAGGGGAGGGGGAGGGAGGAAGGGGGAGGGAGGGGCACAGGGGCATTGTGACGTCCACACGCTGAATAACACGGGGGGGGGGGAAGGGGGGTCTGCTCGAGTTCATCTCACAGGGGCATTGTGACATCACAATGAAGAATAAATCCGCACCGCAGCGCCCCCCTTATCAAAACTTCGATAAATCAGGGGGGGCAGCGCTTTTAAACCTCTGTAACTTAAAAAATATGCGTCCGAATTAAATAAAAATATCATTTACCAGCAGCGAACCGCATGCTGATTAAGGCGGTATAAAAATCGTGGCGCTACGGTTCACCGTTTTGCCGGAATTGCCGTATTCATCCGACATCAGTGGAATATATATATAAAGCTACAAGATCAGAGTTTTAGTAGTATATATATAGACTAGCACAAGTGTGCCCGTTGGGCCCGTCCACGTAGGGTTTCCATTGCAACCGGGAGGGGAGTGGGGGTAGGGAAGGGGGAGGGAGGGAGGAGGGGAGGGGGAGGGGGAGGGAGGGGGGAGGGGAGGGGGGAAGGGGGGAGGGTGAGGGTAGGGAGGGGGTAGGGGGAGGGAGGGAGGGGAGGGGGGAGGGAGAGGGTAGGGAGGGGGGTGGGGGAAGGGGGATGGAGGGGGGAAGGGGGAGGGAGGGGTAAGCAGTGGGGAAGGGGGGAGGGAGGGGGACCTCCCCTTTTCCCAGTACCCCTCTTTCCCCGTTGGGCCCGTCCTCGTAGGGTTTCCATTGTAACCGGGAGGAGGGGAGGGAGGGAAGGGGGAGGGAGGGAGGAGGGAGGTGTGGAGGGAGGAGGGGAGGGGGAGGGAGGGGGTGAGGGGAGGGGGGAAGGGGGGAAGTGGGGAAGGTGGGGAGGGTGGAGAGAGATTGGAGGGAGGGGGTAGGGGGGGAGGGGAAGGGAGGGGGACCTCCCCTTTTCCATTGTAACCGGGAGGCGGGGAGGGAGGGGGGAGGGAGGGAGGAGGGAGGTGTGGATGGAGGAGGGGAGGGGGAGGGAGGAGGGGAGGGGGAAGGGGGGGAGCGGAGGGAGGAAAGGGGGGAGGGGGGAAGGGGGTGGAGGTGGAGGGAGGGGAAGGGGAGGGAGGAGGGGAGGGGGAAGGGGGGAGCGGAGGGAGGAAAGGGGGGAGGGGGGAAGGGGGTGGAGGTGGAGGGAGGGGAGGGAGGGGGAGGGGGAAGGGGGGAGGGAGGGGGACCTCCCCTTTTCCCAGTACCCCTCTTTCCCCGTTGGGCCCGTCCCCGTAGGGTTTCCATTGTAACCGGAAGGGGGGGAGGAGGGTGGAAGGAGGGGGGAGGGGGAGACGGATGGAAGGGTGGAGGGAGGGGGCTAGGGATGGAGGGAAGGAGGGAGGGTGGGGAGTTAGGGGGGGAGGGGAGTTAGGGGGGAGGGGTGAGGGAGGTGGGGACGGAGGGGGGAGGGAGTTGGGGAGGAGGGAGGAGGGAGTGGGGATGGAGGTGGGAAGGAGGGGGGAGGAAGGGGTTGAGGGGGAAAGGGGGACCTCCCCTTTTCCCAGTACCCCTCTTTCCCCCACCAGCAAGCCCCCTCCGCAAAGACCCCTGTTGTCAGACCCCCCCCCATTCTCTCTCTCCCCCAGACACACTCTGTGCTTTTTTCGAAACACGCCCCGGTGGCCCACGACCATAGGGGCCCCATGCTGATCTGTGTATGTTAAGTGACTTGCAATAACAAAAAACACTACTTTAAAACAATTAGTGCTTTTTTGGCAACATTCCCGGTGACTAAGTGCTTCTCACGGCGATCTTTTTATTGCTTTTCGAAACAATGTAGCACCCATCTCACACAAGCATTGTGATGTCACAACCTGAAGACATTTTTTAAAAAAGGTCAGAAATAAAACGGGACCACCCGTTTTCCCAGTACCCCTCTTTTCCCGTTGGGCCCGTCCTCGTAGGGTTTCCATTGTAACCGGGAGGCGGAGAGGGAGGGAGGAGGGAGGGAGGAGGGGAGGGGGGTGGATGGGGGAGGGGAGGGGGAAGGGGGTTAGGTGGAAGGGGGGAGGTGGAGGGAGGGATGGGGGAAGGGGGAGGGAGGGGGACCTCCCCTTTTCCCAGTACCCCTCTTTCCCCGTTGGGCCCGTCCCCGAGGGGTGAGGGAGGTGGGGAGGGATGGGGAGGAGGTGGGAGGGAGTGGGGATGGAGGTGGAATGGAGTGGGGAGGAAGGGGTTGAGGGGGGAAGAGGGCCCATGCTGACCTGTGTATGTTAAGTGACTTGCAATAAAAAACACAACTTTAAAAAACAATCAGTTGCTTTTCGCAACAATGTAGCCCATCTCACCCAAGCATTGTGACGTCACAAGCTGAAGACCTTGAAATAAAAATAAAAAGATGTAAATTTGTAAAGAGTAGACACCCAATAGCAGCTGCTTGTCCATTGTGACACGTGGCGGCGCCTAACGGCAGCGGCTGACTAGCAGTCTGTCCGTCTTTTTTTTGTTGAGTGTCGGTGTTGGGATGGTTTTTGTATATTTTTTTGGTTGTGTATGTGTGGGAGGGGGTGGTGGGGGTGGGGGTGTGGGAGGGGGGGGGGGCTTTTCTCTTCCTCACGGCGCGGGCTGCGGCTCGGCTGCGGGGCCTAACATCACCCGCTGCGGCTCGGCCGCTGGACTTTACACCCCGGTGCGGCTCGGCCGCTGGACTTTACATCCCGCTGCGGCTTGGCCGCTGGACTCAACAGTGCCCGGTGCAGCTCGGCTACGGGGCTTAACATCCCGGTGCAGCTCGGCTGCGGGGCTTTTCATCGCTGGTGCGGCTCGACTGCGGACTTAACAGTGCCCGGTGCAGCTCGGCTGCGGAGCTGAACACCGCCCGGTGCAGCTCTACTGCGGGGCTTTTCATCGCTGGACTGCGGACTTAACAGTGCCCGGTGCGGCTCGACCACGGGACTTAGCTGCGCAAGGCTTGGTCGCGGGCCTTTCATCGCCCGGTTCGGCCGCGGGACGTTTCAGCGCCCGGTGCGGGGACTGTGCGGGTCGGTCGGGGACGAGCTGTCTGTCCGTGGGCGTGGGGAAGAGAGGGGAAGTTTTGTTGCCTCCATCACAGTGAGGGGGTGTTTGGAGTCACTGTGATGGACGTTTGTGTTGGGGTTATGTGTCTTGTGTTCTTTTTCTTTTTTTTTCTATGACTGCTATGTAGTTTCGTTCGGTACTTCGGTACCGAACGACAAATAAAGCTCTGTTATACTGTTATACACGCTGAAGGGGGGGGGAGGGGGGTCAGCTCGAGCTCATCTCACAGGGGCATTGTGACATCACAAGCTGAAGACTAAATCCGCACCGCAGCGCCCCCCTGAAAAAGGGGGGGGGGGGGCAGCGCTTTAAAACCTCAGTAACTTAAAAAACATGCGACTAAATCAAATGAAAATATCACGGCCGGTCGTTTGGGAGGTTGGCGATTAAGGCGGTGCGATTGTAACCGGGAGGGGAGTGGGGGGGAGGGAATGGGGAGGGAGGGAAGTGTGGAGTGGGGAGGGGAGGGGGAGGGAGGGGGGGAGGGGAGGGTTGGAGGGGGGAGGGGGGAAGGGGGGAAGGGAGGGGAGGGAGAGGGGAGGGAGCGGGTAGGGGGGGAGGGAGGGGGTAGGGGGGAGGGAGGGGGGAGGGAGGGGGAAGGGGGGAGGGGGGAAGGGGGAGGGGGGAAGGGAGGAGGGAGGGGGACCTCCCCTTTTCCCAGTACCCCTCTTTCCCGTTGGGCCCGTCCTCGTAGGGTTTCCATTGTAACCGGGAGGAGGGGAGGGAGGGAAGGGGGAGGGAGGGAGGAGGGAGGTGTGGAGGGAGGACGGTAGGGGGAGGGAGGAGGGGAGGGGAGGGGGGAAGGGGGGGGAGTGGGGAAGGTGGGGGAGTGTGGAGAGAGATTGGAGGGAGGGGGGTAGGGGGGGAGGGGGAGGGAGGGGGACCTCCCCCTTTCCCAGTACCCCTCTTTCCCCGTTGGGCCCGTCCTCGTAGGGTTTTCATTGTAACCGGGAGGAGGGGAGGGAGGGAAGGGGGAGGGAGGGAGGAGGGAGGTGTGGAGGGAGGAGGGGAGGGTGAGGGAGGGGGGAGGGGAGGGGAGGGGAGGGGGATGGGAGGGTGGAAGGGGGGGAGGGGGAGGGAGAGGGTAGGGGGGAGGGGGAGGGATGTGGGAGGGAGGGGGGAGGTGAGGGGTTGAAGGGTGGAGGGAGGGGGACCTCCCCTTTTCCCAGTACCGCTCTTTCCCCGTTGGGCCCGTCCCCGTAGGGTTTCCATTGTAACCGGAAGGGGTGGAGGGAGGGTGGAATGAGGGGGGACGGGGAGAGGGATGGAGGGAAGGAGGGATGGGGGGAGTTAGGGGTGGAGGGGTGATGGAGGTGGGGAGGGATGGGGAGGGAGTTGGGGAGGGGGGGGGGAGGGATTGGGGATGGAGGTTGGAAGGAGGGGGGAGGAAGGGGTTGAGTGGGGAAGCGGGACCTCCCCTTTTCCCAGTACCCCTCTTTCCCCCACCATCAAGCCCCCTCCGCAACGACCCCTGTTGTCCCTCTCCCAGTCCCCATTCTCAGACCCCCCCCATTCTCTCTCTCCCCCAGACACACTCTAAATGCTTTTTTCGAGAGACCTGCCCCTGTGGCCCACGAGCATAGGGGCCCCATGCTGTTCTGTGTATGTTAAGTGACTCGCAATAACAATAAACGCTACTTTAAAACAATTAGTGCTTTCTTGCAACATTCCCGGTGACTAAGTGCTTCTCACGGCGATATGTAAGCTCTCTCCGCGATATGTAAGTGCTCTTCGCAACAATGTCACACAAGCTGAAGACCTTGAAAAAAGGTCAGAAATAAAAAAATGTAAATTTAAAACCTCTGTAAAGAGTAAGTCAAGTCAAGTCAAGTCAAGTCAATTTATTTGTATAGCACATTTAAAAACAACCCACGTTGACCAAAGTGCTGCACATCTGACTAGGAAAAAAAAAGAAACATACAGTGGCAGGCAGCCAAACACAACGGCGCGGCCATCTTGAACAAAATGTAGACACCCAATAGCAGCTGCTTGTCGATTGTGACGTCACACGCTGAATACCGCGGGGGGGGGGGGGGGGGGGGGGAGGGGGGTCAGCTCGATCTCATCTCACAGGGGCATTGTGACATCGCACGCTGAAGACCAATAAATCAGTTAAAAAATGAGATGTCTAAACATTAAAACCTCTGTAATTTAAAATATATACGACCAAATTAAATGAAAATACCACGGCCGGTTTTCCGGGAGATTGGCGATTCAGTCGGTACAAAAACCGTGGCGCGACGGATTACCGTTTTGCCGAAATCACTGATAGCTACAAACTAAAAACATGAAACATATATATAAATATAACACAAGATCTGAGTTTTAATAGTATACTAGCACAAGTGTGCCCGTTGGGCCCGTCCTCGTAGGGTTTCCATTGTAACCGGGAGGGGAGTTGGGTGGCGGGAAGGGGGAGGGAGGGAGGAGGGAAGTGTGGAGTGGGGAAGGGAGGGGGGAGGGGAGGGTTGGAGGGGGGGAGGGGGGAAGGGGGGAGGAGGGAAGGGGGGGAGGGAGAGGGGAGGGAGGTGGGTAGGGGGGAGGGAGGGGGGTAGGGGGGAGGGAGGGGGGAGAGAGGGGGGAAGGAGGGAGGGGACCTCCCCTTTTCCAAGTACCCCTCTTTCCCCGTTGGGCCCGTCCTCGTAGGGTTTCCATTGTAACCGGGAGGAGGGGAGGGAGTGAAGGGAGAGGGAGGGAGGAGGGAGGTGTGGAGGGAGGAAGGGAGAGGGAGGGAGGAGGGAGGTGTGGAGGGAGGAGGGGAGGGGGAGGGAGGGGGGTGAGGCGAGGGGGGAAGGGGGGGGGGAGTGGGGAAGGTGGGGAGGGTGGAGAGAGATTGGAGGGTGGGGGTAGGGGGGAGGGGGAGGGAGGGGGACCTCCCCTTTTCCCAGTACCCCTCTTTCCCCGTTGGGCCCGTCCTCGTAGGGTTTTCATTGTAACCGGGAGGAGGGGAGGGAGGGAAGGGGGAGGGAGGGAGGAGGGAGGTGTGGAGGGAGGAGGGGAGGGTGAGGGAGGGGGAGGTGAGGGGGAGGGGAGGGGGAGGGGAGGGGGAGGGGGGAGGGGAGGGGGAGGGGAGGGTGGAAGGGGGGGAGGGGGAGGGAGAGGGGAGGGAGGGGTAGGGGGGGGAGGGGGAGGGATGTGGGAGGGAGTGGGGGAGGGGAGGGGTTGAAGGGGGGAGGGGGACCTCCCCTTTTCCCAGTACCCCTCTTTCCCCGTTGGGCCCGTCCCCGTAGGGCTTCCATTGTAACCAGAAGGGGTGGAGGGAGGGTGGAATGAGGGGGGACGGGGAGAGGGATGGAAGGGTGGAGGGAGTGGGGAGGGATGGAGGGAAGGAGGGATGGGGTGGAGTTAGGGGTGGAGGGGGTGAGGGAGGTGGGGAGGGATGGGGAGGGAGTTGGGGAGGAGGGGGGGAGGGATTGGGGATGGAGGTTGGAAGGAGGGGGAGGAAGGGGTTGAGTGGGGAAGGGGGACCTCCCCTTTTCCCAGTACCCCTCTTTCCCCCCACCATCAAGCCCCCTCCGCAACGACCCCTGTTGTCCCTCTCCCAGTCCCCATTCTCAGACCCCCCCCCATTCTCTTTCTCCCCCAGACACACTCTAAATGCTTTTTTCGAAAGACCTGCCCCGGTGGCCCACGAGCATAGGGGCCCCATGCTGTTCTGTGTATGTTAAGTGACTCGCAATAACAATAAACGCTACTTTAAAACAATTAGTGCTTTTCTTGCAACATTCCCGGTGACTAAGTGCTTCTCACGGCGATATGTAAGCTGTCTCCGCGATATATAAGTGCTCTTCGCAACA